>NW_026610897.1:0-107500 GCF_029499605.1 Hyla sarda
GCTCAGTGTATGTGACCACCCTGCTGTATAGGGCTATGATTGGAGCTCAGTGTTATGTGACCACCCTGCTGTATAGGGCTATGATGGAGCTCAGTGTTATGTGACCACCCTGCTGTATAGGGATATGATTGGAGCTCAGTGTTATGTGACCACCCTGCTGTATAGGGATATGATTGGAGCTCAGTGTTATGTGATCACCCTGCTGTATAGGGATATGATTGGAGCTCAGTGTTATGTGACCACCCTGCTGTATAGGGATATGATTGGAGCTCAGTGTTATGTGACCACCCTGCTGTATAGGGCTATGATTGGAGCTCAGTGTTATGTGATCACCCTGCTGTATAGGGATATGATTGGAGCTCAGTGTTATGTGACCACCCTGCTGTATAGGGATATGATTGGAGCTCAGTGTTATGTGGCCACCCTGCTGTATAGGGATATGATTGGAGCTCTGTGTTATGTGACCACCCTGCTGTATAGGGATATGATTGGAGCTCAGTGTTATGTGACCACCCTGCTGTATAGGGCTATGATTGGAGCTCAGTGTTATGTGATCACCCTGCTGTATAGGGATATGATTGGAGCTCAGTGTTATGTGATCACCCTGCTGTATAGGGATATGATTGGAGCTCAGTGTTATGTGATCACCCTGCTGTATAGGGCTATGATTGGAGCTCAGTGTTATGTGACCACCCTGCTGTATAGGGCTATGATTGGAGCTCAGTGTTATGTGATCACCCTGCTGTATAGGGATATGATTGGAGCTCAGTGTTATGTGATCACCCTGCTGTATAGGGATATGATTGGAGCTCAGTGTTATGTGACCACCCTGCTGTATAGGGATATGATTGGAGCTCAGTGTTATGTGACCACCCTGCTGTATAGGGATATGATTGGAGCTCAGTGTTATGTGACCACCCTGCTGTATAGGGATATGATTGGAGCTCAGTGTTATGTGATCACCCTGCTGTATAGGGATATGATTGGAGCTCAGTGTTATGTGATCACCCTGCTGTATAGGGATATGATTGGAGCTCAGTGTTATGTGGCCACCCTGCTGTATAGGGATATGATTGGAGCTCTGTGTTATGTGACCACCCTGCTGTATGGGGATATGATTGGAGCTCAGTGTTATGTGATCACCCTGCTGTATAGGGATATGATTGGAGCTCAGTGTTATGTGACCACCCTGCTGTATAGAGATATGATTGGAGCTCAGTGTTATGTGATCACCCTGCTGTATAGGGATATGATTGGAGCTCAGTGTTATGTGATCACCCTGCTGTATAGGGATATGATTGGAGCTCAGTGTTATGTGACCACCCTGCTGTATAGGGATATGATTGGACCTCAGTGTTATGTGATCACCCTGCTGTATAGGGATATGATTGGAGCTCAGTGTTATGTGACCACCCTGCTGTATAGGGATATGATTGGAGCTCAGTGTTATGTGGCCACCCTGCTGTATAGGGATATGATTGGAGCTCAGTGTTATGTGATCACCCTGCTGTATAGGGATATGATTGGAGCTCAGTGTTATGTGACCACCCTGCTGTATAGGGATATGATTGGAGCTCAGTGTTATGTGGCCACCCTGCTGTATAGGGATATGATTGGAGCTCAGTGTTATGTGACCACCCTGCTGTATAGGGATATGATTGGAGCTCAGTGTTATGTGATCACCCTGCTGTATAGGATATGATTGGAGCTCAGTGTTATGTGATCACCCTGCTGTATAGGGATATGATTGGAGCTCAGTGTTATGTGACCACCCTGCTGTATAGGGATATGATTGGAGCTCAGTGTTATGTGACCACCCTGCTGTATAGGGATATGATTGGAGCTCAGTGTTATGTGATCACCCTGCTGTATAGGGATATGATTGGAGCTCAGTGTTATGTGATCACCCTGCTGTATAGGGCTATGATTGGAGCTCAGTGTTATGTGATCACCCTGCTGTATAGGGATATGATTGGAGCTCAGTGTTATGTGACCACCCTGCTGTATAGGGATATGATTGGAGCTCAGTGTTATGTGACCACCCTGCTGTATAGGGATATGATTGGAGCTCAGTGTTATGTGACCACCCTGCTGTATAGGGATATGATTGGAGCTCAGTGTTATGTGATCACCCTGCTGTATAGGGATATGATTGGAGCTCAGTGTTATGTGACCACCCTGCTGTATAGGGATATGATTGGAGCTCAGTGTTATGTGACCACCCTGCTGTATAGGGATATGATTGGAGCTCAGTGTTATGTGATCACCCTGCTGTATAGGGATATGATTGGAGCTCAGTGTTATGTGATCACCCTGCTGTATAGGGATATGATTGGAGCTCAGTGTTATGTGACCACCCTGCTGTATAGGGATATGATTGGAGCTCAGTGTTATGTGACCACCCTGCTGTATAGGGATATGATTGGAGCTCAGTGTTATGTGACCACCCTGCTGTATAGGGATATGATTGGAGCTCAGTGTTATGTGACCACCCTGCTGTATAGGGATATGATTGGAGCTCAGTGTTATGTGACCACCCTGCTGTATAGGGATATGATTGGAGCTCAGTGTTATGTGACCACCCTGCTGTATAGGGATATGATTGGAGCTCAGTGTTATGTGATCACCCTGCTGTATAGGGATATGATTGGAGCTCAGTGTTATGTGGCCACCCTGCTGTATAGGGATATGATTGGAGCTCAGTGTTATGTGATCACCCTGCTGTATAGGGATATGATTGGAGCTCAGTGTTATGTGATCACCCTGCTGTATAGGGCTATGATTGGAGCTCAGTGTTATGTGATCACCCTGCTGTATAGGGATATGATTGGAGCTCAGTGTTATGTGACCACCCTGCTGTATAGGGATATGATTGGAGCTCAGTGTTATGTGATCACCCTGCTGTATAGGGATATGATTGGAGCTCAGTGTTATGTGACCACCCTGCTGTATAGGGATATGATTGGAGCTCAGTGTTATGTGACCACCCTGCTGTATAGGGATATGATTGGAGCTCAGTGTTATGTGACCACCCTGCTGTATAGGGATATGATTGGAGCTCAGTGTTATGTGACCACCCTGCTGTATAGGGATATGATTGGACCTCAGTGTTATGTGATCACCCTGCTGTATAGGGATATGATTGGAGCTCAGTGTTATGTGACCACCCTGCTGTATAGGGATATGATTGGAGCTCAGTGTTATGTGATCACCCTGCTGTATAGGGATATGATTGGAGCTCAGTGTTATGTGATCACCCTGCTGTATAGGGATATGATTGGAGCTCAGTGTTATGTGACCACCCTGCTGTATAGGGATATGATTGGAGCTCAGTGTTATGTGATCACCCTGCTGTATAGGGATATGATTGGAGCTCAGTGTTATGTGATCACCCTGCTGTATAGGGATATGATTGGAGCTCAGTGTTATGTGACCACCCTGCTGTATAGGGATATGATTGGAGCTCAGTGTTATGTGATCACCCTGCTGTATAGGGCTATGATTGGAGCTCAGTGTTATGTGACCACCCTGCTGTATAGGGATATGATTGGAGCTCAGTGTTATGTGACCACCCTGCTGTATAGGGATATGATTGGAGCTCAGTGTTATGTGACCACCCTGCTGTATAGGGATATGATTGGAGCTCAGTGTTATGTGACCACCCTGCTGTATAGGGATATGATTGGAGCTCAGTGTTATGTGACCACCCTGCTGTATAGGGATATGATTGGAGCTCAGTGTTATGTGACCACCCTGCTGTATAGGGATATGATTGGAGCTCAGTGTTATGTGATCACCCTGCTGTATAGGGATATGATTGGAGCTCAGTGTTATGTGACCACCCTGCTGTATAGGGATATGATTGGAGCTCAGTGTTATGTGATCACCCTGCTGTATAGGGATATGATTGGAGCTCAGTGTTATGTGATCACCCTGCTGTATAGGGATATGATTGGAGCTCAGTGTTATGTGACCACCCTGCTGTATAGGGATATGATTGGAGCTCAGTGTTATGTGATCACCCTGCTGTATAGGGCTATGATTGGAGCTCAGTGTTATGTGACCACCCTGCTGTATAGGGATATGATTGGAGCTCAGTGTTATGTGACCACCCTGCTGTATAGGGATATGATTGGAGCTCAGTGTTATGTGACCACCCTGCTGTATAGGGATATGATTGGAGCTCAGTGTTATGTGATCACCCTGCTGTATAGGGCTATGATTGGAGCTCAGTGTTATGTGACCACCCTGCTGTATAGGGATATGATTGGAGCTCAGTGTTATGTGATCACCCTGCTGTATAGGGATATGATTGGAGCTCAGTGTTATGTGGGAGTGGCTAACATAAGTTAGGGGAGGTAACAAGTTCTCTGCTCAGGCAGCTGAGAGCAGGAAATGTGAGCAGTGCATGCAGGGAAATGTAGTCTTTGAGATCACAGGCAGAGCCACCATAACCAGGAAGTAACTGCAATTTATGAGCTGAATAGCTGGTGAATGGGGGGCGGAAAAAAAATCACAAACATGTCAGAGAGGTGGTAGGTGAATATACTATGGAATGGCTAGGTATCTTTTTTTTCTTTGCTGCATGGGATATCTTCTTTAAGAGGTTAAATAACCTTTTCCCCAAAAAACTGAGAAAAAAGAACAACAATAAAACTACAACCATTTATGTGATTTCTACATTGTGAAATTTATGATGTAAACAGACAATATACGTGGACACGCCCACTTTTACAAAACTGCCGTGAACCGTGTAAACCGCGGCACAAAGCTCTTTGCACTAAAATCTGGACGCAAAATTGATTTTTTGGGGCGCAAAATTATTTGAGAATCTCCCCCATTAAATACAAAATACAAGATTATGGTCAAACCGCAGATCCGTGAAACTACATACAGGACATGACCGGAGAGGTGAGGGATTGTGGGAAATGGTCACATGACCTCTTATCTCTAGGGATAATACAGGACATGACCGGAGAGGTGAGGGATTGTGGGAAATGGTCACATGACCTCTTATCTCTAGGGATAATACAGGACATGACCGGAGAGGTGAGGGATTGTGGGAAATGGTCACATGACCTCTTATCTCTAGGGATAATACAGGACATGACCGGAGAGGTGAGGGGTCTGTATATAGGGATATTTATCGGGGTCTCTCCATACTCAGGATTACACAGTAGTGAAGAAGACATCTGGAGAGTGTGTGGCCCCCAGCAGGTCAGGAGGATGGAGCAGGGCCCGGGGCCCCATCACGGAGCCTCCACCTCCCTCACTGATACCTGAGAGGACCAATGAGCAGAAGATCCTAGAACTCACCCACAAGATGATGGAGCTGCTGACTGGAGAGGTGAGCGCTGCTGGGAATGCTGGGACATTATACAGGAACACAAGGGATGATGGGTCTGGATGATGACTGGATCATTGTGTGTGTCAGGTTCCTATAAGGTGTCAGGATGTCACTGTCTATTTCTCCATGGAGGAGTGGGAGTATATAGAAGGACACAAGGATCTGTACCAGGACATAGTCATGATGGAGGACCACCGGCCCCGAACATCACCACTGGGTAAGATATATTTATTATAGACCACCGGCCCCGAACATCACCACCGGGTAAGATATATTTATTATAGACCACCAGCCCCGAACATCACCACCGGGTAAGATATATTTATTATAGACCACCGGCCCCCAACATCACCACTGGGTAAGATATATTTATTATAGACCACCGGCCCCGAACATCACCACCGGGTAAGATATATTTATTATAGACCACCGGCCCCGAACATCACCACCGGGTAAGATATATTTATTATAGACCACCGGCCCCGAACATCACCACCGGGTAAGATATATTTATTATAGACCACCAGCCCCGAACATCACCACTGGGTAAGATATATTTATTATAGACCACCTGCCCCGAACATCACCACCGGGTAAGATATATTTATTATAGACCACCGGCCCCGAACATCACCACCGGGTAAGATATATTTATTATAGACCACCGGCCCCGAACATCACCACCGGGTAAGATATATTTATTATAGACCACCTGCCCCGAACATCACCACTGGGTAAGATATATTTATTATAGACCACCGGCCCCGAACATCACCACCGGGTAAGATATATTTATTATAGACCACCGGCCCCGAACATCACCACTGGGTAAGATATATTTATTATAGACCACCAGCCCCAAACATCACCACCGGGTAAGATATATTTATTATAGACCACCGGCCCCGAACATCACCACTGGGTAAGATATATTTATTATAGACCACCGGCCCCCAACATCACCACCGGGTAAGATATATTTATTATAGACCACCGGCCCCGAACATCACCACTGGGTAAGATATATTTATTATAGACCACCGGCCCCGAACATCACCACCGGGTAAGATATATTTATTATAGACCACCGGCCCCGAACATCACCACCGGGTAAGATATATTTATTATACACCACCGGCCCCGAACATCACCACTGGGTAAGATATATTTATTATAGACCACCGGCCCCGAACATCACCACCGGGTAAGATATATTTATTATACACCACCAGCCCCGAACATCACCACCGGGTAAGATATATTTATTATAGACCACCGGCCCCGAACATCACCACCGGGTAAGATATATTTATTATAGAACACCGGCCCCCAACATCACCACTGGGTAAGATATATTTATTATAGACCACCGACCCCGAACATCACCACCGGGTAAGATATATTTATTATAGACCACCGGCCCCGAACATCACCACCGGGTAAGATATATTTATTATAGACCACCGGCCTCCAACATCACCACTGGGTAAGATATATTTATTATAGACCACCGGCCTCCAACATCACCACCGGGTAAGATATATTTATTATAGACCACCTGCCCCGAACATCACCACCGGGTAAGATATATTTATTATAGACCACCGGCCCCGAACATCACCACCGGGTAAGATATATTTATTATAGACCACCGGCCCCGAACATCACCACTGGGTAAGATATATTTATTATAGACCACCGGCCCCGAACATCACCACTGGGTAAGATATATTTACTATAGACCACCGGCCCCGAACATCACCACCGGGTAAGATATATTTATTATAGACCACCGGCCCCGAACATCACCACTGGGTAAGATATATTTATTATAGACCACCGGCCCCGAACATCACCACCGGGTAAGATATATTTATTATAGACCACCGGCCCCGAACATCACCACTGGGTAAGATATATTTATTATAGACCACCGGCCTCCAACATCACCACTGGGTAAGATATATTTATTATAGACCACCGGCCCCGAACATCACCACTGGGTAAGATATATTTATTATTGACCACCGGCCTCCAACATCACCACTGGGTAAGATATATTTATTATAGACCACCGGCCCCGAACATCACCACCGGGTAAGATATATTTATTATAGACCACCGGCCCCGAACATCACCACCGGGTAAGATATATTTATTATAGACCACCGGCCCCCAACATCACCACCGGGTAAGATATATTTATTATAGACCACCGGCCCCCAACATCACCACTGGGTAAGATATATTTATTATAGACCACCGGCCCCCAACATCACCACTGGGTAAGATATATTTATTATAGACCACCGGCCCCGAACATCACCACCGGGTAAGATATATTTATTATAGACCACCGGCCCCGAACATCACCACTGGGTAAGATATATTTATTATAGACCACCGGCCCCCAACATCACCACTGGGTAAGATATATTTATTATAGACCACCGGCCCCCAACATCACCACCGGGTAAGATATATTTATTATAGACCACCGGCCCCCAACATCACCACTGGGTAAGATATATTTATTATAGACCACCGGCCCCGAACATCACCACTGGGTAAGATATATTTATTATAGACCACCGGCCCCGAACATCACCACCGGGTAAGATATATTTATTATAGACCACCGGCCCCCAACATCACCACCGGGTAAGATATATTTATTATAGACCACCGGCCCCCAACATCACCACTGGGTAAGATATATTTGTTATAGACCACCGGCCCCGAACATCACCACTGGGTAAGATATATTTATTATAGACCAACGGCCCCGAACATCACCACTGGGTAAGATATATTTATTATAGACCACCAGCCCAGAGCATCACCACTGGGTAAGATATATTTATTATAGACCACCGGCCCCGAACATCACCACTGGGTAAGATATATTTATTATACACCACCGGCCCCGAACATCACCACTGGGTAAGATAAATTTATTATAGACCACCGGCCCCCAACATCACCACTGGGTAAGATATATTTATTATAGACCACCGGCCTCCAACATTACCACTGGGTAAGATATATTTATTATAAACCACCGGCCCTGAACACCACCACTGGGTAAGATATATTTATTATAGACCACCGGCCCCGAGCATCACCACTGGGTAAGATATATTTCTTATAGACCACCGGCCCCAAATATCATTACTGGGTAAAAGGAGACTCTCATTGATGGTAAAGGAGAGAGCATTATTGGGGCCTCCTAGATCCCCCCCCCCATCATCTGATCATCTACACAATGTATTCAGTCACTGTGTGTCTCCTACAGATGGATCCAGAAAGAGGAACCCACCAGAGAGATGTCCTGCTCCTCCGGATTCCCAGGACTGTCCGGGGGGAGATGACAATGTGCTACAGGATGATCAGGTAGAGAGGACAATGTCCTACAGGATGATCAGGTAGATGGAGAGGACAATGTCCTACAGGATGATCAGGTAGATGGAGAGGACAATGTCCTACAGGATGATCAGGTAGATGGAGAGGACAATGTCCTACAGGATGATCAGGTAGATGGAGAGGACAATGTCCTACAGGATGATCAGGTAGAGAGGACAATGTCCTACAGGATGATCAGGTAGATGGAGAGGACAATGTCCTACAGGATGATCAGGTAGATGGAGAGGACAATGTCCTACAGGATGATCAGGTAGATGGAGAGGACAATGTCCTACAGGATGATCAGGTAGATGGAGAGGACAATGTCCTACAGGATGATCAGGTAGATGGAGAGGACAATGTCCTACAGGATGATCAGGTAGATGGAGAGGACAATGTCCTACAGGATGATCAGGTAGATGGAGAGGACAATGTCCTACAGGATGATCAGGTAGAGAGGACAATGTCCTACAGGATGATCAGGTAGATGGAGAGGACAATGTCCTACAGGATGATCAGGTAGAGAGGACAATGTCCTACAGGATGATCAGGTAGATGGAGAGGACAATGTCCTACAGGATGATCAGGTAGATGGAGAGGACAATGTTCTACAGGATGATCAGGTAGAGAGGACAATGTCCTACAGGATGATCAGGTAGATGGAGAGGACAATGTCCTACAGGATGATCAGGTAGAGAGGACAATGTCCTACAGGATGATCAGGTAGAGAGGACAATGTCCTACAGGATGATCAGGTAGATGGAGAGGACAATGTCCTACAGGATGATCAGGTAGAGAGGACAGTGTCCTACAGGATGATCAGGTAGATGGAGAGGACAATGTCCTACAGGATGATCAGGTAGATGGAGAGGACAATGTCCTACAGGATGATCAGGTAGATGGAGAGGACAATGTCCTACAGGATGATCAGGTAGATGGAGAGGACAATGTCCTACAGGATGATCAGGTAGATGGAGAGGACAATGTCCTACAGGATGATCAGGTAGATGGAGAGGACAATGTCCTACAGGATGATCAGGTAGATGGAGATGACATCTCATGAGATTTTAGGATCAGAAAGATACCTAATTCAGCCAAATTTTGCTTTTTGGAAAAACCCATTGTAAAAGGTGAATTTGGTTGAAGACAGTGACAGGAATGGTGATCTGGGTTGCCATATTTCCCCTAGGTACCTGTCGTGTGTGGACACCAGGCTTCAGGAAGGGCATATCTCATCCAGGGAAAGCTTAGTGATATACGGCAAATACTTAATAGTGTGAAGTCTCTAGCAGACCATCTTTTATCGGCTCTGTATTATTATGGAATGACAGGTAGGTTGGTAGTGGGGCCATTCTTTCCCTTCCTTGCCAGTCCAGGTATTACATGTTGCCAAAATTAGCACAGGTGCTGCAGACAGATGGTTAATAAGATTAAAGACTAGGTCAGGCTGTTAGGAACCTGAACCCCTGATGGGAGTCCTGATGAGTGACACATTTGTTGACTGTTTTGTTGGGTGACTGGTAGTAAGCCACCTCTACAGAATATAGTATATTTAAAGAGGCACTGTCATTGTTAAAAACTTTTTATATATTATAGAACTAATCATATGATGGCTTTTTACAATATAAATGTATTTAAAAAAGTCCATGTCTAGAATCTAAAAATGGCAGTCACTAGGGGTCATCTGTCTTTAGCCAGACAGACAGGTCTTGATTTTACAGCATACTAGATACCGGGCGTAAAGCGTGCTGGTATCCAGCCATACAGCTTATGCGTGGGCACGCGCTGCCTGTGAACGAGCGCAGGGATCGGTTGCCCACACACTCACTCACCCTCAGCCTGGATGGATCCTTAGAGCAGTGTTTCCTAACAGGGTGCCTGCAGCTGTTGCAAAACTATAACTCCCAGCATGCTTGGAAAGCCTTTGCCTGTCCCAGCATGCTGGGAGTTGTAGTTTTGCAACAGCTGAAGGCACATGTGCCGCATGAAAACAAAGAGCAAGGGGTTACAGAGCAGCCTGCAGTGATTGGATGAGGAGACCAGACAGGAAGGGGTTACAGAGCATCCTGCAGTGATTGGATGAGGAGACCCAGAGAGGAAGGGGTTACAGAGCAGCCTGCAGTGATTGGATGAGGAGACCCAGAGAGGAAGGGGTTACAGAGCAGCCTGCAGTGATAGGATGAGGAGACCCAGAGAGGAAGGGGTTACAGAGCAGCCTGCAGTGATTGGATGAGGAACCCAGAGAGGAAGGGGTTACAGAGCAGAATGCACTGATTGAATTAAGAGACCAGAGAGGAAGGGGTTACAGAGCATTCTGCAGTGATTGGATGAGGAGACCAGAGAGGAAGGGGTTACAGAGCAGCCTGCAGTGATTGAATGAAGAGACCAGAGAGGAAGGGGTTACAGAGCAGTCTGGAGTGATTGGATGAAGAGACCCAGAGAGGAAGGGGTTACAGAGCAGCCTGCAGTGATTGGATGAGGAGACCCAGAGAGGAAGGGGTTACAGAGCTGCCTGCAGTGATTGGATGAGGAGAGGAAGGGGTTACAGAGCAGCCTGCAGTGATTGGATGAGGAGACCCAGAGAGGAAGGGGTTACAGAGCTGCCTGCAGTGATTGGATGAGGAGAGGAAGGGGTTACAGAGCAGCCTGCAGTGATTGGATGAGGAGAGGAAGGGGTTACAGAGCAGCCTGCAGTGATTGGATGAAGAGACCAGAGAAGAAGGGGTTACAGAGCAGCCTGCAGTGATTGGATGAGGAGACCAGAGAGGAAGGGGTTACAGAGCAGCCTGCAGTGATTGGATGAGGAGACCAGAGAGGAAGGGGTTACAGAGCAGCCTGCAGTGATTGGATGAGGAGAGGAAGGGGTTACAGAGCAGCCTGCAGTGATTGGATGAGGAGACCAGAGAGGAAGGGGATACAGAGCAGCCTGCAGTGATTGGATGAGGAGACCAGAGAGGAAGGGGTTACAGAGCAGCCTGCAGTGATTGGATGAGGAGACCAGAGAGGAAGGGGTTACAGAGCAGCCTGCAGTGATTGGATGAGGAGAGGAAGGGGTTACAGAGCAGCCTGCAGTGATTGGATGAGGAGACCAGAGAGGAAGGTGTTACAGAGCAGCCTGCAGTGATTGGATGAGGAGACCCAGAGAGGAAGGGGTTACAGAGCAGTCTGCAGTGATTGGATAAAGAGACCCAGAGAGGAAGGGGTTACAGAGCAGCCTGCAGTGATTGGATGAGGAGACAAGAGAGGAAGGGATTACAGAGCAGCCTGCAGTGATTGGATAAAGAGACCCAGAGAGGAAGGGGTTACAGAGCAGCCTGCAGTGATTGGATGAGGAGACCAGAGAAAAAGGGGTTACAGAGCAGCCTGCAGTGATTGGATGAGGAGAGGAAGGGGTTACAGAGCAGCCTGCAGTGATTGGATGAGGAGACCAGAGAGGAAGGGGTTACAGAGCAGCCTGCAGTGATTGGATGAGGAGACCAGAGAGGAAGGGGTTACAGAGCAGCCTGCAGTGATTGGATGAAGAGACCCAGAGAGGAAGGGGTTACAGAGCAGCCTGCAGTGATTGGATGAGGAGAGGAAGGGGTTACAGAGCAGCCTGCAGTGATTGGATGAGGAGAGAAAGGGGTTACAGAGCAGCCTGCAGTGATTGGATGAGGAGACCAGAGAGGAAGGGGTTACAGAGCAGCCTGCAGTGATTGGATGAGGAGACCAGAGAGGAAGGGGTTACAGAGCAGCCTGCAGTGATTGGATGAAGAGACCCAGAGAGGAAGGGGTTACAGAGCAGCCTGCAGTGATTGGATGAGGAGAGGAAGGGGTTACAGAGCAGCCTGCAGTGATTGGATGAGGAGAGAAAGGGGTTACAGAGCAGCCTGCAGTGATTGGATGAGGAGACCAGAGAGGAAGGGGTTACAGAGCAGCCTGCAGTGATTGAATGAAGAGACCAGAGAGGAAGGGGTTACAGAGCAGCCTACAGTGATTGGATGAGGAGACCCAGAGAGGAAGGGGTTACAGAGCAGTCTGGAGTGATTGGATGAAGAGACCCAGAGAGGAAGGGGTTACAGAGCAGCCTGCAGTGATTGGATGAGGAGACCCAGAGAGGAAGGGGTTACAGAGCTGCCTGCAGTGATTGGATGAGGAGAGGAAGGGGTTACAGAGCAGCCTGCAGTGATTGGATGAGGAGACCCAGAGAGGAAGGGGTTACAGAGCTGCCTGCAGTGATTGGATGAGGAGAGGAAGGGGTTACAGAGCAGCCTGCAGTGATTGGATGAGGAGAGGAAGGGGTTACAGAGCAGCCTGCAGTGATTGGATGAAGAGACCAGAGAAGAAGGGGTTACAGAGCAGCCTGCAGTGATTGGATGAGGAGACCAGAGAGGAAGGGGTTACAGAGCAGCCTGCAGTGATTGGATGAGGAGACCAGAGAGGAAGGGGATACAGAGCAGCCTGCAGTGATTGGATGAGGAGACCCAGAGAGGAAGGGGTTACAGAGCAGTCTGCAGTGATTGGATAAAGAGACCCAGAGAGGAAGGGGTTACAGAGCAGCCTGCAGTGATTGGATGAGGAGACAAGAGAGGAAGGGATTACAGAGCAGCCTGCAGTGATTGGATGAGGAGGCCAGAGAGGAAGGGGTTACAGAGCAGCCTGCAGTGATTGGATGAGGAGACCCAGAGAGGAAGGGGTTACAGAGCAGCCTGCAGTGATTGGATAAAGAGACCCAGAGAGGAAGGGGTTACAGAGCAGCCTGCAGTGATTGGATGAGGAGACCAGAGAAGAAAGGGTTATAGAGCAGCCTGCAGTGATTGGATAAAGAGACCCAGAGAGGAAGGGGTTACAGAGCAGCCTGCAGTGATTGGATGAGGAGACCAGAGAAAAAGGGGTTACAGAGCAGCCTGCAGTGATTGGATGAGGAGAGGAAGGGGTTACAGAGCAGCCTGCAGTGATTGGATGAGGAGACCAGAGAGGAAGGGGTTACAGAGCAGCCTGCAGTGATTGGATGAGGAGACCAGAGAGGAAGGGGTTACAGAGCAGCCTGCAGTGATTGGATGAAGAGACCCAGAGAGGAAGGGGTTACAGAGCAGCCTGCAGTGATTGGATGAGGAGAGGAAGGGGTTACAGAGCAGCCTGCAGTGATTGGATGAGGAGAGAAAGGGGTTACAGAGCAGCCTGCAGTGATTGGATGAGGAGACCAGAGAGGAAGGGGTTACAGAGCAGCCTGCAGTGATTGGATGAGGAGACCAGAGAGGAAGGGGTTACAGAGCAGCCTGCAGTGATTGGATGAGGAGACCAGAGAGGAAGGGGTTACAGAGCAACCTGCAGTGATTGGATGAGGAGACCCAGAGAGGAAGGGGTTACAGAGCAGCCTGCAGTGATTGGATGAGGAGAGGAATTGGTTACAGAGCAGCCTGCAGTGATTGGATGAGGAGACCAGAGAAGAAGGGGTTATAGAGCAGCCTGCAGTGATTGGATGAAGAGACCCAGAGAGGAAGGGGTTACAGAGCAGCCTGCAGTGATTAGATGAGGAGACCAGAGAGGAAGGGGTTACAGAGCAGTCTGCAGTGATTGGATGAGGAGACCAGAGAGGAAGGGGTTATTGGATGAGGAGAGGAAGGGGTTACAGAGCTGCCTGCAGTGATTAGATGAGGAGACCAGAGAGGAAGGGGTTATTGGATGAGGAGAGGAAGGGGTTACAGAGCTGCCTGCAGTGATTGGATGAGGAGATCAGAGAGGAAGGGGTTACAGAGCAGCCTGCAGTGATTGGATGAGGAGAGGAAGGGGTTACAGAGCAGCCTGCAGTGATTGGATGAGGAGAGGAAGGGGTTACAGAGCAGCCTGCAGTGATTGGATGAGGAGAGGAAGGGGTTACAGAGCAGCCTGCAGTGATTGGATGAGGAGACCAGAGAGGAAGGGGTTATAGAGCAGCCTGCAGTGATTGGATGAGGAGACCAGAGAGGAAGGGGTTTTAGAGCAGCCTGCAGTGATTGGATGAAGAGACCAGAGAGGAAGGGGTTACAGAGCAGCCTGCAGTGATTGGATGAGGAGACCAGAGAGGAAGGGGTTACAGAGCAGCCTGCAGTGATTGAATGAGGAGACCAGAGAGGAAGGGGTTACAGAGCAACCTGCAGTGATTGGATGAGGAGATCAGAGAGGAAGGGGTTACAGAGCAGCCGGCAGTGATAGGATGAGGAGACCCAGAGAGGAAGGGGTTACAGAGCAGCCTGCAGTGATTGGATTAGAAGAGGAAGGGGTTACAGAGTAGCCTGCAGTGATTGGATGAGGAGAGGAAGGGGTTACAGAGCAGCCTGCAGTGATTGGATGAGGAAAGAAAGGGGTTACAGAGCAGCCTGCAGTGATTGGATGAAGAGACCAGAGAGGAAGGGGTTACAGAGCAGTCTGCAGTGATTGGATGAGGAGAGGAAGGGGTTACAGAGCAGCCTGCAGTGATTGGATAAAGAGACCAGAGAGGAAGGGGTTACAGAGCAGCCTGCAGTGATTGGATGAGGAGAGGAAGGGGTTACAGAGTAGCCTGCAGTGATTGGATGAGGAGAGGAAGGGGTTACAGAGTAGCCTGCAGTGATTGGACAAAGAGACCAGAGAGGAAGGGGTTACAGAGCAGCCTGCAGTGATTGGATGAGGAGAGGAAGGGGTTACAGAGCAGCCTGCAGTGATTGGATGAGGAGAGAAAGGGGTTACAGAGCAGCCTGCAGTGATTGGATGAGGAGACCAAAGAGGAAGGGGTTACAGAGCAGCCTGCAGTGATTGGATGAGGAGACCAGAGAGGAAGGGGTTACAGAGCAGCCTGCAGTGATTGGATGAGGAGACCAGAGAGGAAGGGGTTACAGAGCAACCTGCAGTGATTGGATGAGGAGACCCAGAGAGGAAGGGGTTACAGAGCAGCCTGCAGTGATTGGATGAGGAGAGGAAGGGGTTACAGAGCAGCCTGCAGTGATTGGATGAGGAGACCAGAGAAGAAGGGGTTACAGAGCAGCCTGCAGTGATTGGATGAGGAGAGGAAGGGGTTACAGAGTAGCCTGCAGTGATTGGATGAGGAGAGGAAGGGGTTACAGAGTAGCCTGCAGTGATTGGACAAAGAGACCAGAGAGGAAGGGGTTACAGAGCAGCCTACAGTGATTGGATGAGGAGAGGAAGGGGTTACAGAGCAGCCTGCAGTGATTGGATGAGGAGACCAGAGAAGAAGGGGTTACAGAGCAGCCTGCAGTGATTGGATGAGGAGAGGAAGGGGTTACAGAGTAGCCTGCAGTGATTGGATGAGGAGAGGAAGGGGTTACAGAGTAGCCTGCAGTGATTGGACAAAGAGACCAGAGAGGAAGGGGTTACAGAGCAGCCTGCAGTGATTGGATGAGGAGACCAGAGAAGAAGGGGTTACAGAGCAACCTGCAGTGATTGGATGAGGAGATCAGAGAGGAAGGGGTTACAGAGCAGCCTGCAGTGATTGGATGAGGAACCCGGAGAGGAAGGGGTTACAGAGCAGCCTAGAGTAATTGGATGAGGAACCCGGAGAGGAAGGGGTTACAGAGCAGCCTGCAGTGATTGGATGCAGAAACCAGAGAGGAAGGGGTTGCAGAGCAGCCTGCAGTGATTGGATGAGGAGAGGAAGGGGTTACAGAGCAGCCTGCAGTGATTGGATCAAGAGACCCGGAGAGGAAGGGGTTACAGAGCAGCCTGCAGTGATTGGATGAAGAGACCAGAGAAGAAGGGGTTACAGAGCAGCCTACAGTGATTGAATTAGGAGACCCAGAGAGGAAGGGGTTACAAAGCAGCCTGCAGTGATTGGATGAGGAGACCCAGAGAGGAAGGGTTACAGAGCAGCCTGCAGTGATTGGATGAAGAGACCCAGAGAGGAAGGGGTTACAGAGCAGCCTGCAGTGATTGGATGAGGAGACCAGAGAGGAAGGGGTTACAGAGCAGCCTGCAGTGATTGGATGAGGAGAGGAAGGGGTTACAGAGCAGCATGCAGTGATTGGATGAGGAGAGGAAGGGGTTACAGAGCAGCCTGCAGTGATTGGATGAGGAGATCAGAGAGGAAGGGGTTACAGAACAGCCTGCAGTGATTGGATGAGGAGACCAGAGAGGAAGGGGTTACAGAGCAGCCTGCAGTGATTGGATGAGGAGACCAGAGAGGAAGGGGTTCCAGAGCAGCCTGCAGTGATTGGATGAGGAGACCCAGAGAGGAAGGGGTTACAGAGCAGCCTGCAGTGATTGGATGAACAGACCAGAGAAGAAGGGGTTACAGAGCAGCCTGCAGTGATTGGATGAGGAGACCAGAGAGGAAGGGGTTACAGAGCAGCCTGCAGTGATTGGATGAGGAGACCAGAGAGGAAGGGGTTACAGGGCAGCCTACAGTGATTGGATGTTGAGACCAGAGAGGAAGGGGTTACAGAGCAGCCTGCAGTGATTGGATGAACAGACCAGAAAAGAAGGGGTTACAGAGCAGCCTGCAGTGATTGGATGAAGAGACCCAGAGAGGAAGGGGTTACAGAGCAGCCTGCAGTGATTGGATGAACAGACCAGAGAAGAAGGGGTTACAGAGCTGCCTGCAGTGATTGGATTAGGAGAGGAAGGGGTTACAGACCCAGCAGACTGAGTCATGTGATGCTGAGGCCTGCACAGTGAGGCCACGCCTCCTCCCTTGGAGAGGAATTCAAGCAAGTGACCAACAATAAAAGTGTAATAATAAAGCCAGAAATAAAGGGGCCAAACACATAAATGAGATGTACGTGGCCAGAATTGGGTCCTGAGTAATAAATATCACTTTTTGTTTAGTTCGCTTTAAGGTTTGGACGAGCAGCAATTTATTTAGTCATTTGTGTCTCGAGGTGAAGACTCTTCTTCATTTCCTTTTTAGAAATGTTACTTTTGTGTCTCTGCCGAGTGTGGAAAAAAACTACTTGTCCATTGGACTAAACGGAGCCCGATCCACTTGTCCCTCCTGACGATCCACTTGTCCCTCCTGACGATCCACTTGTCCCTCCTGACGATCCACTTGTCCCTCCTGACGATCCACTTGTCCCTCCTGACGATCCACTTGTCCCTCCTGACGATCCACTTGTCCCTCCTGACGATCCACTTGTCCCTCCTGACGATCCACTTGTCCCTCCTGACGATCCACTTGTCCCTCCTGACGATCCACTTGTCCCTCCTGACGATCCACTTGTCCCTCCTGACGATCCACTTGTCCCTCCTGACGATCCACTTGTCCCTCCTGACGATCCACTTGTCCCTCCTGACGATCCACTTGTCCCTCCTGACGATCCACTTGTCCCTCCTGACGATCCACTTGTCCGGCCAATTTTCCCTTTTACACTCTCGTTTTTTTTCTCCTTGCCCTATAATAGCCATAACTACCTACTATAATGATACCTACCTACTATAATAACTACCTACTATAATGATAACTACCTACTATAATAACTACCTACTATAATAACTACCTACTATAATAACTACCTACTATAATGATACCTACCTACTATAATGATACCTACCTACTATAATGATACCTACCTACTATAATGATACCTACCTACTATAATGATACCGACCTACTATAATGATACCTACCTACTATAATGATAACTACCTACTATAATAACTACCTACTATAATAACTACCTACTATAATGATACCTACCTACTATAATGATACCTACCTACTATAATAACTACCTACTATAATGATAACTACCTACTATAATGATACCTACCTACTATAATAACTACCTACTATAATAACTACCTACTATAATGATAACTACCTACTATAATGATACCTACCTACTATAATAACTACCTACTATAATGATACCTACCTACTATAATGATAACTACCTACTATAATGATATCTACCTACTACAATGATACCTACCCTCTATAATGATACCTACCTACTATAATAACTACCTACTATAATGATACCTTTAAAAAAAAAATGTTTAAGTATTTATTTATAACTTTTAACAATGTAATGAACAGAAAAAAACAACCACTCACATACAGTTGGCTAAGCACATAGTCCCCCCACCCACCAACGTAACAATAAACCAAAGGGGTGAAGCAGGGACACTTACACAACATAGGGAGACCAGAACCTGCCAACGACACACAAACAACAAATAGACAAACAACTCACCCACACTCCCAGAGCCCCACCACCCATCACCTGCCCAGTCTGAATTACCGACTTATCCCGGAGAACCAACCTGTTCAGGTGGGACCACCGACTCACCAATCAACAGCCAGGGCATCCAGACCTTATAACATTTTTTGGGACATTTACGACTAATATACAATGTTCTATACAACGGGACATACCTAATAACCAAGTTGAACCATCTCGATATAGGAGAGGAAGAGATATCTTTCCAAGCCATGATCAATACTTTCCGAGCACAAAACAATAGGAATCTAATAAGAAGGCGCCTAAGGGAGCCCGAAGCCAGGTCATTAATAACACCCAAGAGACGGACTATCGGGAGAACACAAAGGGGAATTCTAAATGATCAGCAAGAAACTGCATCACCACCCTCCAGAAAGGCTCTACACAGGGGCCGCTCCACATGGCATGAAGTAGGGAACCCACATCCGCATTGCATCTAAAACAATTATCTGATGAGGAGACACCAATTCTAAACAATTTAACCGGAGTGTAATATAAACGTAGAATCAGCCGCATCTGAATCAATAAATCTCTCGCACTTACCACCGTAGAATAATAGGTGCTAGTGACCTCCCTTCAAACCTCTTCAGTCAAATCAGGGATATCCACTGCCCACTTCACAAACGCCAACCCAAATGGATCCGGGCCCACCAATTGTAACTGAGCATAAGCCTGAGTCAGGGGTTTAGCAAGGTCGGCGGCACCCAGAAGCAGCTCCACATGAGAAAACACCGGGGTCACATCAAGCGAGCCAAATTGCGCCAGCACCACATGTCTCAGCTGGAAGTACCGAAATCGGGCACCTCTAGGGAGATGAAAGCGGTCACACAACTCCTGGAAAGAGGAAAAGGATGAAAACACTCCAAACAAATGCATGGTGAACTTGACCCCATGAGCACTCCAGAAACTAGCAGCCTCCAACTCCTGTAGGTGCTCAAAATGAGGATTCCCCCACAGAGGTGCCCTGGGAGACAGCACTGGAAGTGAGAAACGCCTGGAGACCACCGACCACACCTCAGCCACCGTCCCAATAGGGGTCTGCAACCTGGTCGAAGAAGTGTACCGATATAAGACATTGGTTAAAGTTTCATACGAACCCATGAGAGCTTCTGCAAGAGCTGTAGCCACATTCACCAGATCCAGGTTGATCCACCAGGCAGCATAGACCAACTGAGACGATAGGAAATGATCAAGCATGTTAGGGGCAGCTAGACCACCCCGGTGTTTGGGCGCTTGGAGCAACACCTGACCCAGTCGTGGAGGTTTGTCTTGCCAATAGAAGGATCTCAGAACTCTACCCAGCTTTGTGGAAAAGGTTTTGGGAGGAATCACAGGAGCAAGGTGGAAAAGATAAAAAAAGACTTAGGCAAATATATCATTTGAAAAATGTTGATCCTACCCGCCAGAGAAAGGGGCAAGGAGGACCAAGCCTGTAATTTAGTGCCAAATTCAGCTTTACAAATTCCCGCACACAAGGAGAAACCTCAACCCCTAAGTACCGGAACTGAGAGACAACCTGGAGCCCATAAGGGATAGGCGGGACAGCGGCTGTCGATCTAGAGAGAGCCATCAAGGAGGATTTATCCCAATTAACCCTGAGACCCGAGAATGCACCAAAGTCGGCCAAAAGAGAAAACGCCGCCCCCAGAGAGCCCTGAACATCTGCCCAATATACCAGCGTATCATCCGCGTACATAGACACACTTTCCTCCAACGTCCCCTGCCGATTCCATGAATACTAGGTGACATTCAAATAGCAACAGCTAAGGGTTCCATAGCCAGGGCAAACAGGAAAGGAGACAGAGGACAGCCCTGCCGCGTCCCTCTACCCAATGAAAAGATTACATCTCGCCTGGGCCCTAGGGCTGTCATACAGTAATTGCACCCATCTTCGAAACCGAGGGACAAATTTAAGGGCACCCAGAACCCCCCTCAGATAAAGCCATTCAACCGAGTCAAAGGCCTTATAAATATCCAAGCTAACCACATAACCCCCAGAGGCCTCCCCCTCCGCTGCAGCAATGTTGAGATTTAATATCCGTAGCCCTCCCTGGCATAAACTCGGTCTGGTCAGGATGAATGATAGCAGCTATAACGTTGCGTAGCCTATTAGCCAGTACTTTAGCCAGCAGCTTAATATCAACATTAAGTAGCGAAATCGGTCTATAGGAATCCGGCAAAGTCGGATCCTTACCCGGTTTCAGAAGGACTACAATCAGAGGATACCTTTTCATTTAAATAGTTCGTACAATTACGCACGCAGCGATACCAAATATGTTTATTTTTATTATGTTTACATGTTTTTATGTAGAAAAAGGGGGTCATTTGAACTTTTAATATGGAAGGGTTTAAAGGGGTACTCCGGTGAAAACCTTTTTTCTTTTAAATCAACTGGTGGCAGAAAGTTAAACATATTTGTAAATTACTTCTATTAAAAAATCTTAATCCTTCCAGTACTTATTAGCTGCTGAATGCTACAGAGGAAATTCCTTTCTTTTTGGAACACTGATGACATCACGAGCACAGTGCTCTCTGCTGACATCTCTGTCCATTTTAGCAACCATGCATAGCAGATGTAAGCTAAGGGCAGCATGGTGGCTTAGTGGTTAGCACTGCTGCCTTGCAGTGCGGGGGACTTGGGTTCAGATCCCACTAAGGACAACAATAAATAAAGCGTTGTTATTATTATTATTATAATAACATTAGCAGAGAACTGTGCTCGTGATGTCATCAGAGAGCATTCCAAAAATAGCTATTTCACACTCCTTCTGGGCGCTTCATCAGACCACGTGGTCTGATGAAGCGCCCAGAAGGGGTGTGAAATAGCTTTTACCTGTGTGTAGTGTGTTGCGTCCACACATGTCCTGTCTGCTGCTGCATTTCATAAAATAAAGAATTTTATGCATCACGTAACCTGGTGGTGAGTGCCTCCTGTATCTACCTTGCTGATTTCCATACGAACTTTACTTGAAGTATTGAGCACCCAGAACCGATACGTGCACGAGGTCCAAGTTTACTATACCAGCTAACACCTGCCTATAAACTGTGTGTGCAAGTTATACCTGTGCTTAAAGCTGTGCCGGCTTCTCTATTTGTGCCCAAAAAGAAAAGAATTTCCTCTGTAGTATTCAGGAGCTAATAAGTACAGGAAGGATTAAGATTTTTTTTATAGAAGTAATTTACAAATATGTTTAAGTTTCTGCCACCAGTTGATTTAAAAGTAAAAAGGTTTTCACCGGAGTACCCCTTTAAAGGGGTTCTCCACTGTAAAACATTTTGTTTGAAATCAACTTTTGCCATAAAGTTAAACAGATTTTAAAATAACTTCTATTTAAAATTCTTAATCCTTCCAGTACTTATCAGCTGCTTTTTGCTCCACAGGAAGTTCTTTTCTTTTTAAATAAAATTTCAGTCTGACCACAGTGCTCTCTGCTGACACTTCTGTCCATTTTAGGAACTGTCCAGAGTAGGAACAAATCCCCATAGCAAACCCATCTTGCTCTGGACAGTTCCTGACATGGACAGAGGTGTCAGCAGAGAGCACTGTGGTCAGACAGAAAGGAAATTAAAAAAGAAAATAACTTCCTCTGTAGTATACAGCAGCTGATAAGTACTGGAAGGATTAAGATTTTTAAATGGAAGTAATTTAAAAATCTGTTTAATTTTTTGGCACCAGTGGATTTAAAAATAAATTGTTTTCCACTGGAGTACCCCTTTAATGGGTGTCTTTTTAAACTTTTATTAAACATTTTTTTTTTATACTTTATTAGTCCCTTTTACAAGGAATCTTTAGATTCCTCATGCAGATCAAGGCAATTCTATTGAACTCCATTGACTTATGTGCTCTGCGATCCATTGATAGAGCCTAGTCCAGCCAGGATCTATCAATGACAGAGCCACGGACACCAGGGAAGCAGAAGTAAGCCCTCCGGCTACCTCTATAGTAGAGCTGGGCGGCATACCGGTTCATACCGAATACCGGTGTCTTTTTGTCTTATGATATGAATTTTTCACATACCGCAATACCGTTTCCATAGCAACAGGCTCCAATGCGTGATGGCATAGAGAAACATCCGGCCGCACAGAGTCTCTGGGAAGTGTAGTTCGAGCCGCACTGAACTGACTGTGAGGAGCTGGGAGGGAACTACAACTCCCGGCGGGCGCAAGAAACTCGAGCAGAACTGTGAAGACATGGAGGAGAGTTACCGGGCGGCCTGACCGAGACCCCGGGTACATGGTGAGGAGCCCCAACCACCTGACACTGTACTGTGGAAAGCCGCCCCCCCCCCCCCCCCGACCACAAATACTGTTAAATACCGTGAAACCGCCATAATTTAGAAAAATACCATTTTTGGTCATACCACCCAGCTCTACTCTATAGTTGATCGCTCCCCCCGCGATCTTGCTGTTGGGGGAAGGGCGATCCACCCCACCAGGGAGCATGCACATGTCCCCTGTCAGCTTTAACAGCGCCAATCTAAAGGGACAATAGCTGGCTGCGGTGATCGCCACATGCTGGCTTTTAGCAGCGGCCCCTAGCTACTGAAAACAGCCAGGGGCCACCGGGTATGGAGCGGGCTGGAGTCAGAAGCCATACACCCCTCTGAGCACGGCAGCTTGTCACGTCTTTCTACTTGCCTGAAGCCGGGCCAAGGGCCTGAAAAATTCACCTGCCCGGCGCCCGGAACTGCATGTCTCGGCCCATAGGAATTCCACATCCCTGCTCTGGCTGTAGTTTGCTGCTATTTTTGTGGCTCTACGGAGTTAATCTCTCACAATATTTCTTTCTTATTCTAATACAGGAAGTTTCTAGAGGTCGGGGTGTTATGGGACATTCTTGTACACGGTTTGTGTAGCATGAGGCACCTTTTTTAGGCACTTGGATGATTTTGGATGTTTATCTACAGATATATTGATGTTAGGAAGGGGTTAATCTAATGGTCTTTTTGTTCAGGGTGAAGATCTGATTCATATTAAAGTAGAAGTTGCAGAGGATGAGGAGACTGACATGGCGGCTGAAGATGTAAAGGAGGAGGAAGACGATGTTCAGATCAGATCAGGTGCGGAAGAGGATTTTATTGTCTTATGATTTGTATTAGAGACACATTGGAGCCATAAATGTTATAGGAAGACCCCACGTACTCCGAGCTCCCGTCTGACCAGCTGATTTAGGGGCCTGATGCATCCTGATCTTAGACCCCTATGTTATCTGCTGACCATAGATTTTCCTATTTTCAGCTTATGGCTCATGTTATTGATCCTACAGGCACCGCCGATACCTCAGCCGCTCCGCTCTTACCTCAAGATCATACAACTTCTCTTCAGGATTTAACACAAGACTTTTCAGGACATTTATTTCCTCCAGACATATCCACAATCCTTCCCAGTAACAATCTACTGTTTAACCCCTTGTATGATGAGGAATCTTCTTTGGATAATCCATTTATAGATACTAGTGCAAATCGCCAAGAAGGAAAATTTCACCCTTGTTCTGACTGTGGGAAATGCTTCAAAAATAGAGCGAATCTTCAACGACATCTAAGAATTCACACAGGGGAGAAACCATTTCCATGTTCTGAGTGTGGGAAATGTTTTACCCAGAAAAGTGGTTATATTCAGCATATGAGAATCCACACTGGGGAGAAACCATTTTCCTGTGCTGAATGTGGGAAGCGTTTTAGGCTGAAGTCGACTCTTGCTCAGCATCAGAAAATTCACACGGGAGAAAAGCCATTTTCTTGTTTAGAGTGTGATAAATGGTTCGCCAGGAAATCAGAGCTTTTTAGACATGAGGGAACTTATCACACGGGCAACAAGTTGTTACTGTGCACTAAGTGCGGGGAAAGTTTTGTACGGAAATTAGATTTGATCCAACATCAATCTATTCACATGGGAGAGAAGTGTTTTTCATGTTCTGAGTGTGAGAAATGCTTTACAAGAAGGTCAAACCTCTTGAAACATCAGCGAGTTCATACCGGGGAAAAGCCGTTTTTGTGTTCAGAGTGTGGGAAATGTTTTGCTAAAAAGTGTAAACTAGATAAACACCTCAAAATTCATGGTGGGGAGAAACCATTCTCTTGTTCTGAATGTGGGAAATGCTTCATGTTGAAGTTTAATCTGGTTACACATAAAAAAATTCACACTGGGGAGAAGCCATTTTCCTGTCCAGAATGTGGGAAATGTTTCTCGCGTAAGGCTAACCTTCTTGAACATCAGAGAATTCACATGGGGGTAAAAAGATTTTCCTGCTCTGTGTGTGGAAAGTGCTTTTCACACAAAACAGCTGTTGTCCAACACGAGAGAAGTCATGTGGGAGAGAAGCCATTTTGTTGCTCTGAATGCGGGAAATGTTTTACTCGAAAAGCTAGTCTGGTGGAACATCAGAGTATTCACACGGGGGAGAAGCCATTCTCATGCTCTGTGTGTGGAAAGCGCTTTTCACACAAATCGGTCCTTGTTCAGCACGAGCGATCTCACATGGGGGAGAAGCCATTTTCATGTTCCCAGTGTGGAAAGTGTTATACACGGAAAGCTTATCTGGTGGATCATCAGCGAGGATGTACATTCCAGAAGTCGTCTGCGTGAGAAGCCATCTTCCTCAATAATGTTCATGGTTTTCTCCACAAAGCAAGGGACCATCAAGAAGAACTAGTAGTACCTGGTCATGGTGAACCTCATGGATCCACTGTACCGGTCGGAGGCAGAATTCATTGTTTTATGGTGAATACAAAACTCGTTGTCCGATCCCATATCACATGTACAGCTGATCCTGATTTTATTATTTTGATAATTCGTCTTCCTAACTTATATTCTGTCGTCTGTTTCATATTTTCAATGTTTTTTAAGTTCTGGAAACTATCAGTATTTAAAATTAATAAAAAAATTAAAAAAAAACACTGGTCAAGAAATCTGTGCACCCCCTGGCACTGAAGAGCTAAAAACTCACAAAGCAGAGGTGCCGAAGCGTTCATAGTGTAATAATGGTCGCCAGAGGTGATCCGCTCTAGAAGTGATCCGCTCTAGAAGTGATCCGCTCTAGAAGTGATCCGCTCTAGAAGTGATCCCCTCTAGAAGTGATCCCCTCTAGAAGTGATCCCCTCTAGAAGTGATCCCCTCTAGAAGTGATCCCCTCTAGAAGTGATCCCCTCTAGAAGTGATCCCCTCTAGAAGTGATCCCCTCTAGAAGTGATCCCCTCTAGAAGTGATCCCCTCTAGAAGCGATCCCCTCTAGAAGCGATCCCCTCTAGAAGCGATCCCCTCCAGAAGCGATCCCCTCCAGAAGCGATCCCCTCCAGAAGCCATCCCCTCTAGAAGTGTGTGGCGGGTACTTTATATAATGGTTTTCCATGGTTGAGCAGCCTGAGATCACTCACACAATGCCAAGTGTCACCTGGAGTCATGTAAAGCAAATCATTCCTAGACACGGGAGCTGTGGAGATGGATCATATCTGATCATACGTATCTGGCCCCCTATAGAATAAATAGTGCCTACTGTAAAGGTTGGTTCAGGAGGGGTAAGAATAAGGGGGTCTCCCAGGTATCTAAAGGGTGATGGGGAAACATTTCTTTCTTAGTTCTATGAAACATTTTATAAATCAATAGTACAAGCAAAGATAAGATATATTAAAAGAAAATCCAGCTTTCCCACCGGCACTAGATGTAAGAACTTGGTTTACTCTATCAGTCTCCTGGGTCTTGTGGCTCCTGGTACCCAGATACCCCAGGGCTTATAGTAGATAGGGCAGAATAGGTTGACTTCTGAGCAGTCACAACAAAAAGCACCAACAATATCAGAAGGACCATTATATGACTGGAAAATGGATGATGATGATGATATAAATAAATGAAACTGATGGCAGACAGGAGCTAAACAGACGCTACACTCAACACAGCAAACTGTATAATCCACAGCAAGTGCAACATAGAAACATAGATTTAATGAAACGCTACCAAAAGCTATCCAGACCTGGGCAATCAAGATTTCCTGATCCTTTGCTCTGGATCAGTCTATGAGACACTTAAATATCAATAAAAAAATAAGAGAAGGGAGACTGCCAGGAGTGATCCTTCTATTTGTAACACTTATCAGGCTCCTCACCTCCTGCCCTGATCACTTATTCAAATTGACTGAAAAAGTCCATATGCATAAAGCCTATAAGAAAAGTTTCAGCTTCCCTGAGAGATCAGAAACATATATGGGGCAGGTGCAGAGAGCAACACAGAGGCTGCTGCTCATATACCCGGAAGCAGCATATAGGACATTATAGAGCAGTAATAAGTAGAGCTGCTGTGGATCCAGCATTGATATGAGAAAGAAGAATCCTCATGAGAAGCAGCAGCATGGAGGAATTATAGAGCATGAATAAGTAGAGCCGCTGTGGATCCAGCACTGGGATAAGACAAGGTAATCTTTGAGAAGCAGCAGCATGGAGGACATTATAGAGCAGTAATAATATAGTCATTGTAATCCCAGTGTTTGGAAAGGGGAGTAAAATTAACCAGCCGACCCCAGGCCTGATCACATAGATCAGACTGGGCGAGAGGCCAAAAGATCTTAAAACAGCAAAACATCTTGCCACCATTTAAAGAAATTTAGGAACAGATTAGAAACATAGTACAGTGGGGATCAAAAGTTTGGGCACCCCAGGTAAAAATTTGTATTAATGTGCATAAAGAAGCCAAGGAAAGATGGAAAAATCTCCAAAAGGCATCAAATTACAGATTAGACATTCTTATTAGGGATCGACCGATATCGTTTTTTTAGGGCCGATACTGATAATCGGTGGAGGTTAGGGCTAATAGCCGATAACTTATACCGATATTCCGGTATAAGTTATCGGCTATTTATCCCCCCTCGACACCGCTGCAGAGCATTGATTTAAAGCGGGCGCTTTAAATCAATGCACTGCAGTGGCTTTTGCGGTGCCATAGGCGGCCGCCGCCGCCACCACCCGCTTCTCTCCCCATACCTGTCAGGGTGGTCCGGGCCATCTATCCTTCCTTCCTGTAGTGTCCGGCGGCATTCCAGGTGGAGGGGGAACCGGTCCGGGCTGTCCTTCTTCTCCGGGGGTCATCTTCTCCACTCCGGGCAGGCTCCGGCCTAGTACACTGCATAGACGCCGCTGCGCAGTGACGCCCGTGCGCAGCAACGCACCTGACGTCACGGCGTAGCGGCGTCTATGCAGCGTACTAGGCCGGAGCTTGCCTGGAGTGGAGAAGATGACCCCCGGAGAAGGACAGCCCGGACCGGTTCACCCTCCACCCGGAATGCCGCCGGACACTTCAGGAAGGAAGGATGGCCCGGACCACCCCCATTATGGGTAAGTTTAATTTTTTTTTAATTAACTCTGAGGGTGGGGGAGGGGCCCGACCGGTATAGCGGTATGGACAAAAATCCATACCGGTATACCGCCCAGCACTACGGGGGGCGGTCGCGGTGCGGCGGGTCGGGGGGGCATTATCGGCTTATCGGCAAGGTAATTGCCGATACCAATAATGCCCAAAATCGCGATTATCGGCCGATCATATCGGCCATACCGATAATCGGTCGATCCCTAATTCTTATAATATGTCAACAAAAGTTACATTTTATTTCCATCATTTTCACTTTCAAAATAACAGAAAACAAAAAAAATGGTATCTGTCATCTACTGCCCACTTTGCAAAGCTGAGACCTGCCAGTGTCATGGATTGTTCTCAATCATCATCTGGGAAGACCAGGTGATGTCAGCCTCAAAGGTTTTAAATGCCCAGACTCATCTGACCTTGCCCCAACAATCAGCACCACGGGTTCTTCTAAACAGTTGTCTAGAAATCTGAAACTGAAAATAGTTGACCCTCACAAAGCTGGAGAAGGATATAAGAAGATAGCAAAACGTTTTCAGATGTCAATATCCTCTGTTCAGAATGTAATTAAGAAATGGCAGTCATCAGGAACAGTGGAAGTTAAAGCAAGATCTGGAAGACCAAGAAAAATGACAGAACAGCTCGCAGGATTGTGAGAAAAACCATTCAAAACCCACGTTTGACTGCACAATCCCTCCAGAAAGATCTGGCAGACACTGGAGTTGTGGTACACTATTCCACTATAAAGAGATACTTGTACAAATATGGTCTTCATGGAAGAGTCATCAGAAGAAAACCTCTTCTACCTCCTCACCACAAAAATCAGCATTTGAACTTTGCATATGAACATATAGACAAGCCTGATGCTTTTTGGAAACAAGCTCTGTGGACCGATGAGGTTAAAATTGAACTTTTTGGCCGGAATGAGCAAAGGTACGTTTGGAGAAGAAGGGGAACAGAATTTAATGAAAAGAACCTCTGTCCAACTGTTAAGCATTGGGGTGGATCAATCATGCTTTGGGGTTGTATTGCAGCCAGTGGCGCAGGGAACATCTCACGAGTAAAAGGAAAAATTGATTCAATAAAATTTCAGCAAATTTTGGATGCTAACTTGATGCTATCTGTGAAAAAGCTGAAGTTAAAGAGAGGATGGCTTCTACAAATGGATAATGATCCTAAACACACCTCGAAATCCACGGGGGATTACATCAAGAGGCGTAAACTGAAGGTTTTGCCATGGCCTTCACAATCTCCTGACCTCAACATAATTGAAAATCTATGGATAGACCTTAACCTCTTAAGGACCAAGGACGTATGAGTACGTCCTTGGTCCCTCTCCCGTGATATAACGCGGGGTCCCACGGTGACCCCGCATCATATCATGGCGGGCCCGGCGTCCTAGTGAAGCCGGGACCCGCCTCTAATAGTGAGTGGCACTGATCGCGGTTCCGCGCACTATTAACCCTTTAGCCGCGCGCTCAAAGCTGAGCCATGCGGCTAAAAGTGAAGTAAAAAGTGCCGGTTAGCTCAGGGAGCTGTTCGGGATCGCGGCGGTATAATCGCAGCATCCCGAACAGCTGTAGCACAGGAGGAAAGTCTCTTACCTTCCTTCCTGCAGTCCGATCGCCGATTGAATGCTTCAAGTCTGAGATCCAGGCTTGGGCAATCAATCGCCGAAAACCCTGATCAATGCATCCCTATGGAGATGCATTGAACACAGTTAAAGATCAGTAAATGCAATGTTATAGCCCCTTATGGGGGCTATAATATTGCAAAAGAAAAGTGTCAAAAAATCATTAACCCTTTGAATTATCCCTTCCCCTAATAAAATATTGAATCACCCGGCATTTCCAATAATAAAAACAAAAATAAACATATGTGGTATTGCCGCGTGCGGAAATGTCCGTTTAAAAAAAATATACCGTTAATTAGACCGCACGGTCAATGGCGTACGCGCAAAAAAATTCCAAAATAGCGTATTTTTGGTCACTTTTTATATCATGAAAAGATTAATAAAAAGCGATCAAAAAGTCCGATCAATGCAAACATGGTACCGACAAAAACTTCAGATCACGGCGCAAAAAATGAGCCCTCATAGCCCCTTGAACATGGAAAAATAAAAAAAGTTATAGGGCTCAGAAAATGACAATTTTAAACGTATACATTTTCCTGCATATAGTTATGATTTTTTTCTGAAGCAATACAAAATCAAACCTATATAAGTCGGGATCATTTTAACAGTATGGACCTACAGAATAAAGATAAGGTGTCATTTTTACTGAAAAATGTACTACGTAGAAACGGAAGCCCCCAAAAGTTACAAAATGGCTGTATTTTTTCAATTTTGTCGCACAATGATTTTTTTAACCGTTTTGCCGTAGTTTTTTGGGTAAAATAACTGATATCATTACAAAGTAGAATTAGTGTCGCAAAAAATAAGCCATAATTCAGATTTTTAGGTGCAAAATTTTAAGAGTTATGAGTTTTTAAAGGGGGCAGTACAAGATATTAACTCTGCAGGGTGCCCAAACTTTTGCAGATGCCATTTTTTTGTTTTCTGTTATCTTAAAAGTGTAAATGATGGAAATAAAATGTAACTTTTGTTGACATATAAGAATTTCTAATCTGTAATTTGATCCTTTTGGAGATTTTTCCATCTTTCCTTGGCTTCTTTATGCACATTAATACAAATTTTTACCTGGGGTGCTCAAACTCTTGATCCCCACTGTAATTGACATCAATCTGGAAAGGGTTACAAAGCCATTTCTAAAGCTTGGCGACTTCAGCGAACCACGGTGAGACCCACATCCACAAATGGACCACAAAAACATCTACAGATTTGCAGCCCTGACTTGTCTCAGGTAAGGTCAGCGTTCATGACTCAACCATAAGAAAGGTGAAAATGGCAGCCATGGCAGGGATCCAAGGCAAAAACCACTACTGACCATAAAAGTTCATCTCACTTTTGCCAAAAAACATCTTGATGATCCCCAAGACTTTTGCCAAAATATTCTGTGGACAAAATTAAAATTTTTGGAAGGTTTGCATCGTGTTATATCTGGGGCAAAAGTAAAAGCATTTCAGAACAAGTACCTCACATCAGCAGTCTCGTGGGTGGTGATATTGATGGTAGTGGTGGTGGTGGTGGTAGTGATGATGTGATGGTCTGGGGTGGTGGTATGTAGTAGTGGTGATGTGATGGTAGGGGTGGTAGTGATGATGTGATGGTGGTAGTAGTGGTGGTAGTGTGATGGTAGGGGTGGTAGTGATGGTAGTGATGGCGGTGGTGATGGTAGTAGTGATGGTGGAATAGATGGTGTTTGTGGTAGTGATGATGGTGGTACTCATGGTGGTGGTGGTGGTGGTGGTGGTGGTGGTGTTGGTGGTAGTGATAGTGATGATTTCGGGTAGAAAATGGTGATAGTGATGATGGTGGATCAGGAAAGGGGTGAATATTTGTTTCACAGCTTTGTATAACATTCAGATGGGGAGGGGAAGAGACCCTATGGACAGACCCTCGAGGAGACCAGGGAACAGATATACATGTGGACCCTGCCAGGAGGAACCTGAACACAGATGGGAATGTCTGTGGGGTCAAAAGACACTTGTATGAGAAACCTTAGTGCAAACCAGAATCCTAGTAAATTGTGCAGGAATACAAGTGAAAATGAATGGAGGACTTAGATGTATGACTTGTGATGTCAGGCGAGCGGTCGTCCAGTCAGGGACCAAGAGCAGAAGAAAAGCTGAAATACCCTTACTGGTCCTTACTGGTCTATGTGAGGGGCCCCAGGTCAGTATAGGAGAAAATGGCACATGCAGGAAATATTCTCAGTTGCTGCTAATATCTTAAACCAGAGAAATATTGATAAATGTGGTTGACATTAAATTACACTGCATCTGTATGCGGAGAGCAGTGGACGCCAAAGAGACATTGGCTTCACCCATTATGACAAGATTGGAACAACTAGAATGGGTGCGGGGCTCCTGATCTGGGGCATCAAGCAAGTGGAGCCACAGCAGATTCAGTTAGATCCAGAAAACCTCATGTTTGCACCTCTGCTCCCAGACTTATCCTTGGCCTCCAGACACATAAGAAAAGCATAGTCTGACTACTTACCAACACTATAAAGCATCTCCTGTCTAATCCAGTGATTGGGGAGGACATTTCCCATATCGCCTCCTTGATGGTGGGGAATAAGTAGACAATGTGATCATGTATAGGGGTGCAGCAGATAACGTGATGGTGGCAGCAACCTGAAGACTAATAACGCACCAGAATGAAGCAACAATGTGCAACAAAAACAAGATTTCTGGGAGCAAACTGCAGAAGTGGATCACAGCTGGACAAAGTCTTTTTAATGGTCAAAGCCAGAAGAGAAAATGGGAAGTGACCCAACACAGTACGATCGAACGTGACCCACTGCAGTACGATTAGGTATGACCCAGCACATTGTGATGACAAATGACCCACCTTGATACTATCAGACATGACCCACTGCAGTACGTTCAGACGTGACCCAATGGTGTGTGACTGAACATGACCCACTGGAGTACGATCAGGTATGATCTAACGCAGTTTGATCAGATGTTACCCACCACGGTACGATCAGACATGACCCACCACGGTACGATCTGACATGACCCACCACGGTACGATCTGACATGACCCACTGCAGTACGATCAGGTATGACCCATCACAATGTGATCCGAAGTGACCCACCTCAATATGATCAGATGTGACTCCCTGCAGTACGATCAGACGTGACGCAATGTGGTGCTATTGAAAGTGACCCACTGCAGTACGATAAGGTATGAGCCAACGCAGTGTGATCTGAGATGACCCACCAGGGTACGATCAGATGTGACCCACTGCAGTATGATCCGACGTGACCCACCACTGTACAATCAGGTATGACCCATCACAGTGTGATCCAAGGTGATCCGCACTGTACGCTCGGACGTGACCAACTGCAGTATGATCCAATGTGACCCACCACGGTACAATCAAGTATGACCCATCACAGTGTGGTCCGAGGTGACCCACCATGGTACAATCGGACGTGACCCACTGCAGTATGATCCGACGTGACCCGCCACTGTACAATCAGGTATGACCCATCACAGTGTGATCCTAGGTGACCCACCGCGGTACAATCAGGTATGACCCATCGCAGTGTGATCCCAGGTGACCCACTGCGATACAATCAGGTATGACCCATCACAGTGTGATCCTAAGTGACCCACCGCGGTACAATCAGGTATGACCCATCGCAGTGTGATCCCAGGTGACCCACCGCGGTACAATCAGGTATGACCCATCACAGTGTGATCCGAGGTGACCCACCACGGTACAATCAGGTACGACCCATCGCAGTGTGATCCCAGGTGACCCACCGCGGTACAATCAGGTATGACCCATCGCACTGTGATCCCAGGTGACCAACCACGGTACAAATAGGTATGACCCATCGCAGTGTGATCCGAGGTGACCCACAGCGGTACAATCAGGTATGACCCATCGCAGTGTGATCCCAGGTGACCCACTGCGGTACAATCAAGTATGACCCATCGCAGTTTGATCCCAGGTGACCCAATGCGGTACAATCAGGTATGACCCATCGCAGTGTGATCCCAGGTGACCCACCGCGGTACAATCAGGTATGACTCTTCACAGTGTGATCCGAGGTGACCCACCGCGGTACAATCAGGTATGACCCATCGCAGTGTGATCCCAGGTGACCCACTGCGGTACAATCAGTTATGACCCATCGCAGTGTGATCCCAGGTGACCCACCGCGGTACAATCAGGTATGACCCATCGCAGTGTGATCCCAGGTGACCCACTGCGGTACAATCAGGTATGACCCATCGTAGTGTGATCCCAGGTGACCCACCGCAGTGTGATCCCAGGTGACCCACCGCGGTACAATCAGGTATGACTCTTCACAGTGTGATCCGAGGTGACCCACCGCGGTACAATCAGGTATGACTCTTCACAGTGTGATCCGAGGTGACCCACCGCGGTACAATCAGGTATGACCCATCGCAGTGTGATCCCAGGTGACCCACCACGGTACAATCAGGTATGACCCATCGCAGTGTTATCCCAGGTGACCCACCACGGTACAATCAGGTATGACCCATCGCAGTGTGATCTGAGGTGACCCACCGCAGTGTGATCCGAGGTGACCCACCACGGTACAATCAGGTACGACCCATCGCAGTGTGATCTCAGGTGACCCACCGCGGTACAATCAGGTACGACCCATCGCAGTGTGATCCCAGGTGACCCACCATGGTACAATCAGGTATGACCCATCGCAGTGTTATCCCAGGTGACCCACCACGGTACAATCAGGTATGACCCATCGCAGTGTGATCTGAGGTGACCCACCGCAGTGTGATCCGAGGTGACCCACGACGGTACAATCAGGTACGACCCATCGCAGTGTGATACCAGGTGACCCACCAGGGTACAATCAGGTATGACCCATCGCAGTGTGATCCCAGGTGACCCACCGCGGTACAATCAGGTATGACCCATCGCAGTGTGATCCTAGGTGACCCACCGCGGTACAATCAGGTATGACCCATCGCAGTGTGATCCCAGGTGACCCACCACGGTACAATCAGGTATGACCCATCGCAATGTGATCCCAGGTGACCCACCAGGGTACAATCAGGTATGACCCATCGCAGTGTGATCCCAGGTGACCCACCACGGTACAATCAGGTATGACCCATCGCAGTGTGATCCGAGGTGACCCACAGCGGTACAATCAGGTATGACCCATCGCAGTGTGATCCCAGGTGACCCACAGCGGTACAATCAGGTATGACCCATCGCAGTTTGATCCCAGGTGACCCAATGCGGTACAATCAGGTATGACCCATCGCAGTGTGATCCCAGGTGACCCACCGCGGTACAATCAGGTATGACCCATCGCAGTGTGATCCCAGGTGACCCACTGCGGTACAATCAGGTATGACCCATCGTAGTGTGATCCCAGGTGACCCATCGCGGTACAATCAGGTATGACCCATCGCAGTGTGATCCCAGGTGACCCACCGCGGTACAATCAGGTATGACTCTTCACAGTGTGATCCCAGGTGACCCACCACGGTACAATCAGGTATGACTCTTCACAGTTTGATCCGAGGTGACCCACCGCGGTACAATCAGGTATGACTCTTCACAGTGTGATCCGAGGTGACCCACCGCGGTACAATCAGGTATGACCCATCGCAGTGTTATCCCAGGTGACCCACCACGGTACAATCAGGTATGACCCATCGCAGTGTGATCTGAGGTGACCCACCGCAGTGTGATCCGAGGTGACCCACCACGGTACAATCAGGTACGACCCATCGCAGTGTGATCTCAAGTGACCCACCGCGGTACAATCAGGTACGACCCATCGCAGTGTGATCCCAGGTGACCCACCATGGTACAATCAGGTATGACCCATCGCAGTGTTATCCCAGGTGACCCACCACGGTACAATCAGGTATGACCCATCGCAGTGTGATCCCAGGTGACCCACCACGGTACAATCAGGTATGACCCATCGCAGTGTGATCCCAGGTGACCCACCACGGTACAATCAGGTATGACCCATCGCAGTGTGATCCGCGGTGACCCACCACGGTACAATCAGGTATGACCCATAGCAGTGTGATCCCAGGTGACCCACCACGGTACAATCAGGTATGACCCATCGCAGTGTGATCCCAGGTGACCCACCAAGGTACAATCAGGTATGACTCTTCACAGTGTGATCCGAGGTGACCCACCGCGGTACAATCAGGTATGACCCATCGCAGTGTGATCCCAGGTGACCCAATGCGGTACAATCAGGTATGACCCATCGCAGTGTGATCCCAGGTGACCCACCGCGGTACAATCAGGTATGACCCATCGGAGTGTGGTCCGAGGTGACCCACCACAGTACAATCAGGTATGACCCATCGCAGTGTGATCCCAGGTGACCCACCGCGGTACAATCAGGTATGACCCATCGCAGTGTGACCCCAGGTGACCCACCACGGTACAATCAGGTATGACCCATCGCAGTGTGATCCCAGGTGACCCACCGCGGTACAATCAGGTATGACCCATCGCAGTGTGATCCCAGGTGACCCACCGCGGTACAATCAGGTATGACCCATCGCAGTGTGATCCCAGGTGACCCACCGCGGTACAATCAGCTATGACCCATCGCAGTGTGATCCCAGGTGACCCACCATGGTACAATCAGGTATAACCCATCGAAGTGTGATCCCAGGTGACCCACCGTGGTAAAATCAGGTATGGACCATCGCAGTGTGATCCCAGGTGACCCACCACGGTACAATCAGGTATGACCCATCGCAGTGTTATCCCAGGTGACCCACCACGGTACAATCAGGTATGACCCATCGCAGTGTGATCCGAGGTGACCCACCACGGTACAATCAGGTATGACCCATCGCAGTGTGATCCGAGGTGACCCACCACGGTACAATCCGGTATGACCCATCGCAGTGTGATCCCAGGTGACCCACCATGGTACAATCAGGTATGACCCATCGCAGTGTGATCCCAGGTGACCCACCGCGGTACAATCAGGTATGACTCTTCACAGTGTGATCCGAGGTGACCCACCGCGGTACAATCAGGTATGACCCATCGCAGTGTGATCCCAGGTGACCCACTGCGGTACAATCAGGTATGACCCATCGCAGTGTGATCCCAGGTGACCCACCGCGGTACAATCAGGTATGACCCATCGTAGTGTGATCCCAGGTGACCCACCGCAGTGTGATCCCAGGTGACCCACCGCGGTACAATCAGGTATGACCCATCGCAGTGTGATCCCAGGTGACCCACTGCGGTACAATCAGGTACGACCCATCGCAGTGTGATCCGAGGTGACCCACCGCGGTACAATCAGGTATGACCCATCACAGTGTGATCTGAGGTGACCCACCACGGTACAATCAGGTACGACCCATCGCAGTGTGATCCGAGGTGACCCACCACGGTACAATCCGGTATGACCCATCGCAGTGTGATCCCAGGGGACCCACCACGGTACAATCAGGTATGACCCATCGCAGTGTGATCCCAGGTGACCCACCACGGTACAATCAGGTATGACCCATCGCAGTGTGATCCCAGGTGACCCACCGCGGTAAAATCAGGTATGACCCATCGCAGTGTGATCCCAGGTGACCCACCGCGGTACAATCAGGTATGACCCATCGCAGTGTGATCCCAGGTGACCCACCGCGGTACAATCAGGTATGTCCCATCGCAATGTGATCCCAGGTGACCCACCGCGGTACAATCAGGTATGACCCATCGAAGTGTGATCCCAGGTGACCCACCACGGTACAATCAGGTATGACCCATCGCAGTGTGATCTGAGGTGACCCACCGCGGTACAATCAGGTATGACCCATCGCAGTGTGATCCGAGGTGACCCACTACGGTACAATCAGGTATGACCCATCGCAGTGTGATCTGAGGTGACCCACCGCGGTACAATCAGGTATGACCCATCGCAGTGTGATCCCAGGTGACCCACCATGGTACAATCAGGTACGACCCATCGCAGTGTGATCCCAGGTGACCCAATGCGGTACAATCAGGTATGACCCATCGCAGTGTGATCCCAGGTGACCCACCACGGTACAATCAGGTATGACCCATCGCAGTGTGATCCCAGGTGACCCACCGCGGTACAATCAGGTAAGACCCATCGCAGTGTGATCCCAGGTGACCCACCGCGGTACAATCAGGTATGACCCATCGCAGTGTGATCCCAGGTGACCCACCACGGTACAATCAGTTATGACCCATCGCAGTGTGATCCCAGGTGACCCACCGCGGTACAATCAGGTATGACCCTTCACAGTGTGATCCAAGGTGACCCACCGCGGTACAATCAGGTATGACCCATCGCAGTGTGATCCCAGGTGACCCAATGCGGTACAAACAGGTATGACCCATCGCAGTGTGATCCCAGGTGGCCCACCACGGTACAATCAGGTATGGCCCATCGCAGTGTTATCCCAGGTGACCCACCGCGGTACAATCAGGTATGACCCATCGCAGTGTGATCCGCGGTGACCCACCACGGTACAATCAGGTATGACCCATAGCAGTGTGATCCCAGGTGACCCACCACGGTACAATCAGGTATGACCCATCGCAGTGTGATCCCAGGTGACCCACCAAGGTACAATCAGGTATGACTCTTCACAGTGTGATCCGAGGTGACCCACCGCGGTACAATCAGGTATGACCCATCGCAGTGTGATCCCAGGTGACCCACCACGGTACAATCAGGTATGACACATCGTAGTGTTATCCCAGGTGACCCACCACGGTACAATCAGGTATGACCCATCGCAGTGTGATCTGAGGTGACCCACCGCAGTGTGATCCGAGGTGACCCACCACGGTACAATCAGGTATGACCCATCGCAGTGTGATCCCAGGTGACCCACCACGGCACAATCAGGTATGACCCATCGCAGTATGATCCCAGGTGACCCACCGCGGTACAATCAGGTATGACCCATCGCAGTGTGATCCCAGGTGACCCACCGCGGTACAATCAGTTATGACCCATCGCAGTGTGATCCCAGGTGACCCACCGCGGTACAATCAGTTATGACCCATCGCAGTGTGATCCCAGGTGACCCACCATGGTACAATCAGGTATGACCCATCACAGTGTGATCCGAGGTGACCCACCACGGTACAATCAGGTATGACCCATCGCAGTGTGATCCCAGGTGACCCACCATGGTACAATCAGATATGACCCATCACATTGTGATCCCAGGTGACCCACCACGGTACAATCAGGTATGACCCATCGCAGTGTGATCCCAGGTGACCCACCGCGGTAAAATCAGGTATGACCCATCGCAGTGTGATCCCAGGTGACCCACCGCGGTACAATCAGGTATGACCCATCGCAGTGTGATCCCAGGTGACCCACCGCGGTACAATCAGGTATGTCCCATCGCAATGTGATCCCAGGTGACCCACCGCGGTACAATCAGGTATGACCCATCGAAGTGTGATCCCAGGTGACCCACCACGGTACAATCAGGTATGACCCATCGCAGTGTGATCTGAGGTGACCCACCGCGGTACAATCAGGTATGACCCATCGCAGTGTGATCCGAGGTGACCCACCACGGTACAATCAGGTATGACCCATCGCAGTGTGATCTGAGGTGACCCACCGCGGTACAATCAGGTATGACCCATCGCAGTGTGATCCCAGGTGACCCACCATGGTACAATCAGGTACGACCCATCGCAGTGTGATCCCAGGTGACCCAATGCGGTACAATCAGGTATGACCCATCGCAGTGTGATCCCAGGTGACCCACCACGGTACAATCAGGTATGACCCATCGCAGTGTGATCCCAGGTGACCCACCGCGGTACAATCAGGTAAGACCCATCGCAGTGTGATCCCAGGTGACCCACCGCGGTACAATCAGGTATGACCCATCGCAGTGTGATCCCAGGTGACCCACCGCGGTACAATCAGGTATGACCCATCGCAGTGTGATCCCAGGTGACCCACCACGGTACAATCAGTTATGACCCATCGCAGTGTGATCCCAGGTGACCCACCGCGGTACAATCAGGTATGACCCTTCACAGTGTGATCCAAGGTGACCCACCGCGGTACAATCAGGTATGACCCATCGCAGTGTGATCCCAGGTGACCCAATGCGGTACAAACAGGTATGACCCATCGCAGTGTGATCCCAGGTGGCCCACCACGGTACAATCAGGTATGGCCCATCGCAGTGTTATCCCAGGTGACCCACCGCGGTACAATCAGGTATGACCCATCGCAGTGTGATCCGCGGTGACCCACCACGGTACAATCAGGTATGACCCATAGCAGTGTGATCCCAGGTGACCCACCGCGGTACAATCAGGTATGACCCATCGCAGTGTGATCCCAGGTGACCCACCAAGGTACAATCAGGTATGACTCTTCACAGTGTGATCCGAGGTGACCCACCGCGGTACAATCAGGTATGACCCATCGCAGTGTGATCCCAGGTGACCCACCACGGTACAATCAGGTATGACACATCGTAGTGTTATCCCAGGTGACCCACCACGGTACAATCAGGTATGACCCATCGCAGTGTGATCTGAGGTGACCCACCGCAGTGTGATCCGAGGTGACCCACCACGGTACAATCAGGTATGACCCATCGCAGTGTGATCCCAGGTGACCCACCACGGCACAATCAGGTATGACCCATCGCAGTATGATCCCAGGTGACCCACCGCGGTACAATCAGGTATGACCCATCGCAGTGTGATCCCAGGTGACCCACCGCGGTACAATCAGTTATGACCCATCGCAGTGTGATCCCAGGTGACCCACCGCGGTACAATCAGTTATGACCCATCGCAGTGTGATCCCAGGTGACCCACCATGGTACAATCAGGTATGACCCATCACAGTGTGATCCGAGGTGACCCACCACGGTACAATCAGGTATGACCCATCGCAGTGTGATCCCAGGTGACCCACCATGGTACAATCAGATATGACCCATCACATTGTGATCCCAGGTGACCCACCACGGTACAATCAGGTATGACCCATCGCAGTGTGATTCCAGGTGACCCACCACGGTACAATCAGGTATGACCCATCGCAGTGTGATTCCAGGTGACCCACCGCGGTACAATCAGGTATGACCCATCGCAGTGTGATCCCAGGTGACCCACCACGGTACAATCAGGTATGACCCATCACATTGTGATCCCAGGTGACCCACCACGGTACAATCAGGTATGACCCATCGCAGTGTGATTCCAGGTGACCCACCACGGTACAATCAGGTATGACCCATCGCAGTGTGATTCCAGGTGACCCACCGCGGTACAATCAGGTATGACCCATCGCAGTGTGATCCGAGGTGACCCACCGCGGTACAATCAGATATGACCCATCGCAGTGTGATCCCAGGTGACCCACCGCGGTACAATCAGGTATGACCCATCGCAGTGTGATCCCAGGTGACCCACCGCGGTACAATCAGATATGACCCATCGCAGTGTGATCCCAGGTGACCCACCGCGGTACAATCAGGTATGACCCATCGCAGTGTGATCCCAGGTGACCCACCGAGGTACAATCAGGTACGACCCATCGCAGTGTGATCCCAGGTGACCCACCATGGTACAATCAGATATGACCCATCGCAGTGTGATCCCAGGTGACCCACCGCGGTACAATCAGGTATGACCCATCGCAGTGTGATTCCAGGTGACCCACCACGGTACAATCAGGTATGACCCATCGCAGTGTGATCCCAGGTGACCCACCATGGTACAATCAGGTATGACCCATCGCAGTGTGATCCCAGGTGACCCATCGCAGTGTGATCCCAGGTGACCCACCACGGTACAATCAGGTATGACCCATCGCAGTGTGATCCCAGGTGACCCACCACAGTGTGATCCCAGGTGACCCACCATGGTACAATCAGGTATGACCCATCGCAGTTTGGTCCGAGGTGACCCACCGTGGTACAATCAGGTATGACCCATCGCAATGTGATCCCAGGTGACCCACCGCGGTACAATCAGGTATGACCCATCGCAGTGTGATCCCAGGTGACCCACCGCGGTACAATCAGGTATGACCCATCGCAGTGTGATCCCAGGTGACCCATCGCAGTGTGATCCCAGGTGACCCACCACGGTACAATCAGGTATGACCCATCGCAGTGTGATCCCAGGTGACCCATCGCAGTGTGATCCCAGGTGACCCACCGCGGTACAATCAGGTATGACCCATCGCAGTGTGATCCCAGGTGACCCATCGCAGTGTGATCCCAGGTGACCCACTATGGTACAATCAGGTACGACCCATCGCAGTGTGATCCCAGGTGACCCATCGCAGTGTGATCCCAGGTGACCCACTATGGTACAATCAGGTACGACCCATCGCAGTGTGATCCCAGGTGACCCATCGCAGTGTGGTCCGAGGTGACCCATCGCAGTGTGGTCCGAGGTGACCCATCGCGGTACAATCAGGTACGACCCATCGCAGTGTGGTCCGAGGTGACCCATCGCGGTACAATCAGGTATGACCCATCGCAGTGTGATCCCAGGTGACCCATCGCAGTGTGATCCCAGGTGACCCACCACGGTACAATCAGGTATGACCCATCGCAGTGTGATCCCAGGTGACCCACCACAGTGTGATCCCAGGTGACCCACCATGGTACAATCAGGTATGACCCATCGCAGTTTGGTCCGAGGTGACCCACCGTGGTACAATCAGGTATGACCCATCGCAATGTGATCCCAGGTGACCCACCGCGGTACAATCAGGTATGACCCATCGCAGTGTGATCCCAGGTGACCCACCGCGGTACAATCAGGTATGACCCATCGCAGTGTGATCCCAGGTGACCCATCGCAGTGTGATCCCAGGTGACCCACCACGGTACAATCAGGTATGACCCATCGCAGTGTGATCCCAGGTGACCCATCGCAGTGTGATCCCAGGTGACCCACCGCGGTACAATCAGGTATGACCCATCGCAGTGTGATCCCAGGTGACCCATCGCAGTGTGATCCCAGGTGACCCACTATGGTACAATCAGGTACGACCCATCGCAGTGTGATCCCAGGTGACCCATCGCAGTGTGATCCCAGGTGACCCACTATGGTACAATCAGGTACGACCCATCGCAGTGTGATCCCAGGTGACCCATCGCAGTGTGGTCCGAGGTGACCCATCGCAGTGTGGTCCGAGGTGACCCATCGCGGTACAATCAGGTACGACCCATCGCAGTGTGGTCCGAGGTGACCCATCGCGGTACAATCAGGTATGACCCATCGCAGTGTGATCCCAGGTGACCCATCGCAGTGTGATCCCAGGTGACCCACTATGGTACAATCAGGTACGACCCATCGCAGTGTGATCCCAGGTGACCCATCGCAGTGTGGTCCCAGGTGACCCATCGCAGTGTGGTCCGAGGTGACCCATCGCGGTACAATCAGGTACGACCCATCGCAGTGTGGTCCGAGGTGACCCATCGCAGTGTGATCCCAGGTGACCATGTTGGGCACTAACCAAGCAATACAGATCGAGTTATTTCTATCAAGATAAGAAAAATGACCACCGCGCCAATTAGTAATAGGAAGACGCCACTCATTTCCTCAGGTTTCGTGTAGTATTGTGTGGTGGCCCAGTGGAGTTGCACCCCTGTACCCTTGCTGCCCTGTCAGTCAGCCTCTATACAGTGGCCCCTGGGCCCCCTGCACCTGTTCCTTAATATATCTGCTTCTATGCTTGTTATATAGAGCAGTGTTTCTCAACCAGGGTGCCTCCAGCTGTTGCAAAACTACAACTCCCAGCATGCACGGACAGCCAAAGGCTGAGAGTATTGTATATAAAATGTGTTATGCCTTTAACCCCTTAAAGGAAAACTGTCACTTGTTTTCTCCCGCACTATCCACACGTACTGGTGTGGTGTATAGTGCGGGAGACGCTCAGTGTCAGTTAAGCGCAAAAGCCCCGCCCGTGCCAGTTACGAGAAGATTTCAACAGATAATAAAACTACAATTGTGGGCGAACGGCGGCGCAGATCCGGACAAGGTGGGGCTCATTTTAATCAGCGTCTCCCGCACTATCCACCACACCAGTACCTGTGGATAGTGCGGGAGAAAACAAGTGACAGTTCTCCTTTAAGGACCGGGGGGTTTTTCCATTTTTGCACTTTCGTTTTTTCCTCATTACCTTTACAAAATCAGAACTAAAAATCCATATGATGCTTATTTTTTGCGCCACCAATTCTACTTCGTAATGACTTCAGTCATTTTACCCAAATATCTACGGCGAAACGGAAAAAAAATCATTGTGAGACAAAATTGAAAAAGTACCGCCATTTTGTAACTTTTGGGGGCTTCTGTTCGTACATATTTCGGTAAAGATGACATCTTCTCTTTATTCTCTAGGTCCATACGGGTAAAATGATCCCCGACTTATATAGGTGATTTTGTCGCAGTTCTGGAAAAAATCATAACTACAGGCAGGAAAATTAATACGTTTAAAATTGTCATCTTCTGACCCCTGTAACTTTTTTATTTTTCCGTGTACGGAGCGGTATGAGGGCTCATTTTTTGTGCAGTGATCTGAAGTTTTTTGCGGTACAATTTTTGCATTGATCGGACTTATTGACAAATTTTTTAGCGTGTACACAATTGACCGAGCGGTTTAATTAATGATATATTTTCATAATTCGGACATTTCCGCACGCGGCGATACCACATATGTTTATTTTCATTTTTATTTACACAGTTTTGTTTTTTCTGGGAAAAGGGGGTGATTCAAACTTTTTTTTAGGAGATAGGAGACAGAGGAAACTATAACTCTTGTTACGCCGAGCGCTCCGGGTCCCCGTTCCTCCCCGGAGCGCTCGCCTCATCTTCGTTGTTGCAGCGCCCCGGTCAGATCCACTGACCGGGTGCGCTGCGGTCCCGCCTTCAGCCGTGATGCGATTCGCGATGCGGATAGCGCCCGCTCGCGATGCGCACCCCGGCCCCCGCACCTGACTCGCTCTCCCTCGGTCCTGTCCCGGCGCGCGCGGCCCCGCTCCCTAGGGCGCGCGCGCGCCGGGTCTCTGCGATTTAAAGGGCCAGTGCACCAATGATGGTGCCTGGCCCAATCTTCCCAATTAGCTTAATTGGTTCCCACCTGTTTCCCTGGCTATATCTAGTCTCCTCCCTTGCACTTCCTTGCCGGATCTTGTTGCCTTAGTGCCTAGTGAAAGCGTTCCCTTGTCTGTTCCTAGCCCGTGTTCCTGACCTCCTGCCGTTGCCCCTGACTACGATCCTTGCTGCCTGCCTCGACCTTCTGCTACGTCCGACCTTGCTTCTGCCTACTCCCTTGTACCGCGCCTATCTTCAGCATCTTCAGCAGCCAGAGAGGTGAGCCGTTGCTAGTGGATACGACCTGGTCACTACCGCCGCAGCAAGACCATCCCGCTTTGCGGCGGGCTCTGGTGAAAACCTGTAGTGGCTTAGAACCGGTCCACTAGCGCGGTCCTCGCCATCCCTCTCTGGCACAGAGGATCCACTACCTGCCAGCCGGCATCGTGACAGTAGATCCGGCCATGGATCCCGCTGAAGTTCCTCTGCCAGTTGTCGCTGACCTCACCACGGTGGCCGCCCAGCAAGCCCGACAGATCGCCCTTCTAACCCGTCAGCTGTCGGAAATGTCCACCATTTCGCACCAACTTCAGTCGCAACTTCTCCAGCAATCTTCTCCTCCGCCAGCTCCTGCACCTCCTCCGCAGCGAGTGGCCACTCCTAGCCTCCGCCTGTCCTTGCCGGACAAATTTAATGGGGACTCTAAGTATTGCCGTGGCTTTCTTTCGCAATGTTCCCAGCACTTGGAGATGATGTCGGACCAGTTTCCTACTGAAAGGTCTAAGGTGGCTTTCGTGTTCTGCCTTCTGTCTGGAAAAGCCCTGTCATGGGCCGCACCGCTCTGGGACCGCAATGACCCCGTCACTGCCTCTGTACACTCCTTCTTCTCGGAAATTCGAAGTGTCTTTGAGGAACCTGCCCGAGCTTCTTCAGCCGAGATTGCCCTGCTGAACCTGGCCCAGGGTGTTTCTTCCGTTGGCGAGTACGCCATTCAGTTCCGTGCTCTTGCTTACGAGTTGTCCTGGAATAGTGAGATTCTCTGCGCGACCTTTAAAAAAGGCCTATCCAGCAACATTAAAGATGTTCTGGCCGCACGAGAGACTCCTGCTGACCTACATGAACTCATTCATCTAGCCACTCGCATTGACATGCGTTCTTCCGGATGGCGTCTGGAGCTCCGCCTGGATATGGACTTTGTTCGCACGAAGCGTTTTTTCTCTCCGGCTCCTCTCTCCTCTGGTCCTCTGCAATCCGTTCCTGTGCCTCCCGCCGCGGAGGCTATGCAAGTTGACCGGTCTTGCTTGACACCTCAAGAGAGGACACGACGCCGCATGGAGAATCTCTGCCTGTACTGTGCCAGTACCGAACACTTCCTGAAGGATTGTCCTATCCGTCCTCCCCGCCTGGAAAGACGTACGCTGACTCCGCACAAAGGTGACACAGTTCTTGATGTCAACTCTGCTTCTCCACGCCTTACTGTGCCTGTGCGGATATCTGCCTCTACCTTCTCCTTCTCTACTATGCTCTTCTTGGATTCCGGATCTGCAGGAAATTTTTTTTTGGCCTCTCTCATCAACAGGTTCTACGTTCCTGTGACCAGTCTTGCCAGACCCCTCTACATCTATTGTTTTTACAATAAGGGATTGGACTGTCTCGTACGTTTCCACACAGAACCCCTCCTAATTTGCATCGGACCTCATCACGGAAAAATTGAGTTTTTTTTCCTCAGGTTCTTTGGCCCCAAGAAGAGGGGGAGACCCAAGGGGGGGGGTACTGTTACGCCGAGCGCTCCGGGTCCCCGTTCCTCCCCGGAGCGCTCGCCTCATCTTCGTTGTTGCAGCGCCCCGGTCAGATCCACTGACCGGGTGCGCTGCGGTCCCGCCTTCAGCCGGGATGCGATTCGCGATGCGGATAGCGCCCGCTCGCGATGCGCACCCCGGCCCCCGCACCTGACTCGCTCTCCCTCGGTCCTGTCCCGGCGCGCGCGGCCCCGCTCCCTAGGGCGCGCGCGCGCCGGGTCTCTGCGATTTAAAGGGCCAGTGCACCAATGATGGTGCCTGGCCCAATCTTCCCAATTAGCTTAATTGGTTCCCACCTGTTTCCCTGGCTATATCTAGTCTCCTCCCTTGCACTTCCTTGCCGGATCTTGTTGCCTTAGTGCCTAGTGAAAGCGTTCCCTTGTCTGTTCCTAGCCCGTGTTCCTGACCTCCTGCCGTTGCCCCTGACTACGATCCTTGCTGCCTGCCTCGACCTTCTGCTACGTCCGACCTTGCTTCTGCCTACTCACTTGTACCTCGCCTATCTTCAGCATCTTCAGCAGTCAGAGAGGTTGAGCCGTTGCTAGTGGATACGACCTGGTCACTACCGCCGCAGCAAGACCATCCCGCTTTGCGGCGGGCTCTGGTGAAAACCTGTAGTGGCTTAGAACCGGTCCACTAGCGCGGTCCTCGCCATCCCTCTCTGGCACAGAGGATCCACTACCTGCCAGCCGGCATCGTGACAACTCTGCACACACTGATCTCTTATACTGATCATTGTTATCCCATAGGAGACTATAACACTGCACACACTGATCTCTTATACTGATCATTGTTATCCCATAGGAGACTATAACACTGCACACACTGATCTCTTATACTGATCATTATTATCCCATATGAGACTATAACACTGCACACACACTGATCTCTTATACTGATCATTATTATCCCATAGGAGACTATAACACTGCACACACTGATCTCTTATGCTGATCATTATTATCCCATAGGAGACTATAACACTGCACACACTGATCTCTTATACTGATCATTATTATCCCATAGGGACCTATAACACTGCACACACTGATCTCTTATACTGATCATTATTATCCCATAGGAGACTATAACACTGCACACACACTGATCTCTTATACTGATCATTATTATCCCATAGGAGACTATAACACTGCACACACTGATCTCTTATGCTGATCATTATTATCCCATAGGAGACTATAACACTGCACACACTGATCTCCTATACTGATCATTATTATCCCATAGGAGACTATAACACTGCACACACTGATCTCTTATACTGATCATTATTTTCCCATAGGAGACTATAATACTGATCACACTGATCTCTTATACTGATCATTATTATCTCATAGGGACCTATAACACTGCACACACTGATCTCTTATACTGATCATTATTATCCCATAGGAGACTATAACACTGCACACACTGATCTCTTATACTGATCATTGTTATCCCAAAGGAGACTATAACACTGCACACACTGATCTCTTATACTGATCATTATTATCCCATAGGGACCTATAACACTGCACACACTGATCTCTTATACTGATCATTATTATCCCATAGGAGACTATAACACTGCGCACACTGATCTCTTATACTGATCATTGTTATCCCATAGGGACCTATAACACTGCACACACTGATCTCTTATACTGATCATTATTATCCCATAGGAGACTATAACACTGCACACACTGATCTCTTATGCTGATCATTATTATCCCATAGGAGACTATAACACTGCACACACTGATCTCTTATACTGATCATTGTTATCCCATAGGAGACTATAACTCTGCACACTCTGATCTCTTATACTGATCATTGTTATCCCATAGGGACCTATAACACTGTACACACTGATCTCTTATACTGATCATTATTATCCCATAGGAAACTATAACACTGCACACACTGATCTCTTATACTGATCATTATTATCCCATAGGGACCTATAACACTGCACACACTGATCTCTTATACTGATCATTGTTATCCCATAGGGACCTATAACACTGTACACACTGATCTCTTATACTGATCATTGTTATCCCATAGGAGACTATAACACTGCACACGCTGATCCTTTATACTGATCATTGTTATCCCATAGGAGACTATAACACTGCACACACTGATCTTTTACATTGATCACTGGTTTTTCATAGGAAACCAGTGATCGATGATTCTGCAGCTTGACTGTTCATGCCCGGATCTCAGGCACTGAGCAGTCATTCGGCGATCGGACAGAGAGGAGGCAGGTAGGGATCCTCCAGCTGTCTTGTAAGCTGTTCAGGATGCCACGATTTTGCTGCAGCGATCCCGAACAGCTCCCTGAGCTAACCGGCATGGTTTTACTTTCACTTTAGACGCGGCGTTCAACTTTGAATGCCGCGTCTAAAGGGTTAATAGCGCATGGCACCGCGATCAGTGCTGCGCGCTATTAGCCACGGCCGGGCCTGACCCACTATGACGCGGCGCCACGCCATGGCCCCGCGTTATAGAAATGGAAAGGACTCAGGACGTACTGGTACGTCCTTGGTCCTTAACAGGTTAAGAAATGTGTCATGTGATTGTAACCCAGTGGGGTACAAGTGACCTTGTGACCTACAGGGTGACCTACAGGACCCCTCCTAGTCTCCCCCTTATAAGCCCTGGGTGGAGCTAGCTCACTCTCTTAGTTCCTGCTTAGCTGAGTGCAGCAAGGTCAAGTCCTAGGTGTGTGTCTGGAGTCCAGAGGAGGCCAAAGTCTACCACGGATCCACAAGTCCACTACCCCCAGGTCCAAGTCAAAGCCTGGTAAGCTACAAACGGGGTAAAGTCTGTCATAGTCAGTCCAAGTCAAGTCTGTATCAAGTCAGGGTGGCCGTGCATCAAACTGTCCAAGTCCACTATAAGTCCCAGCAAGCCCTGTGGTCTCTGAAGTCACTCGTCACCTCCGTGGGCCCAGCCAAGCTGAATAGACTGTTACATCTGTCTGACTCAGTAAAGCTGCCGTTGTTCCGTAACTTGGCGTCAGAGTAATTATTTGCCCCTGTGCCTAGCCCAGGATCCAGCGGTATACCTTCAAGTGGTGTAGAGGATAAACCATGCCCTGGCGTCACGAACACAAGGGGTTAATGCCATATGCCCCTAGGGTAATTCTATGTGCCCTCATCACACCCTCACCATAACTTTTGGCATCACAAACAGGATACAGGTGTGCGCCTTATGATTAAAAGTACCCCCCCCCCCCAATCTGAACTGTGTCCAGCAGAGTAAAACACACATGAGCGTGCAACAAAAATTGCGCTAGAAAGTGTAAGAGACTTTGTCAGTAAAAAGTGTTTAATCCGAAGCGCTTGTAAAATAGAGTGGGAAGGTAAAGAAAAGACTTATCTGCCATTGTGAACTGTCCTAGAACTGTGCCGACCATGTGTAAAATCAGGTCTTAAGTTATACTGCGTAACAAATAATTGCCTGTACCTGTAAGGGTTGAAGATGTCCCGGAGAAGCACGCGAAAATATCCCGCGTTGGTCAACATCCCGCCCCTGGGCGTGGAAACCATGTTACTGTTTAAAAGCTGAAGTGGGACTGTAAAGATCCGCCCCTTGTTGCCGGGGGAGTAGAAGTCAGCGCTGCACCGCTAACGTACTTCTGGCCGGCGGCCATTTTCTCGAAGATCTGCATAAAAGAAGCAGCGCCGCCAGATCCCCTCAGTTTGCCGGAAGTCTGTGAGTGGAGTAACATGGCGGAACAGGCAAGCACAAGGTTGGAGAGTCCCAAGATGGCACCGGAGGCCCGGAAAGTTGTAACGGTGCAAATGTTTCAGGAGCTGGCAGATCGTCTACAACGGATCTCCATCGGGGCCAAAGAGGCCTGCTACCAAGTCCTGCTGCCCGAGGGCGATGGAGACTGTCCAGCAACCCCGGCAGAGGGAACGCTGGCATCTTCCCGAGGATCATCGCCGGTGAAGCTGTCCACACACCACCGGACCTGGGGATCCTGGGCGGGGATCCATAGAGAGGAGTCAGAAGTGAGTACCCCGGCTGAGGCTGCTTTCTCTACCCCTCCTTCTACCCCTAGCCCAGAGCAAACACCTCAGGGCCAGAAGTCTGTAGTTTGTCCCCAGTCACCATCGTTGCCCCAGTGGCTATTTGGCGATGAGCCTCGGCCTACTCCTGCTGAGGAGGAGGTTTGGCCAGCCCAGCAGGCACCAACTACTTCTCCCCCAGTGGCGCAAGCTGCTGCTGTGCAAATGGTGGTTACCATCAGCCTCACCATCACCAAGTCTACCTTATCCCGGGTAAACTGGAGTCCATTGGAGGGGGCACAGTCCCGTGGACCCCATTATATGTCCCAACCTCAGAAGCAGTCCGACAGGTGAGGCTGGGATGGCAAACACCCAGGCTGAAGAATCTATGTGTGATAACTTTACTATTGAGTCATAAGACTAACTGTGTTTTGTGGAAGTACCACTGTTTTTCAGGTTATGCAACGTTTAAGTAAAAGTGCCTGGTGGACTCACCATGAGCTCCTGTAACCATTTGCATAAGTATACATGCCCAGCTTCTAGCCGTGATCCTTTACTGAGAACTCTTAAAGGGGTACTCCGGTGCTAAGACATATTATCCCCCATCCAATGGATAGGGGATAAGATGCCTGATCGCGGGGGTCCCGCTGCTGGGGACCCCTGTGATCTTCTACGCTGCACTTCATTAGAATCAGCCCCCGGAGCATGCTCGCTCCGGGTCTGATTACTGGTGATCATGGGGACGGAGCATAGGGACATCACGGCTCTGCCCCAGTGTGATGCCACGCCCCCTCCATAGGCTTGCATTGAGGGGGCGAAGCGTGACGTCATACGGGGGCGGAGCTGTGACGTCACTATGCTCCGTCAGGTTGTCAGGTATAGGTTAAGTGGTATGCATCACAGTCGACTCTCATAATCAAACTACACATGTCTGTCGGTACGTATCAGCAAGCAGTCAGGTCCGCTTTTAGGTTTACCATCTCCGGCCATATTCTCTACATATCCTCATGTAGTTATATTAAAAAAAAAATTCCCCTTGCCCGTCATAACCAACTCATTTGCACACCTGACGCACATTCAGGTGGTATTCGCTTACACTATTGTTACTGACACGTTTTCAGAGCAATACCACTCACATATTTTAAGTGCATCTGACTTAACGTCATACCTGACACACTTTCTGATGGATGTCACTCACATCATATTTGATACTGACACGCTTTCAGAACAATCACGGTACGAAGTTTGTAGCATAAGTGACTTGCCCTTCATACCTGACATGTTTTCAGGTAGACGTTACTTGCATCATATTCGAACTGACTCGTTGTCAGAGCAATACCGTTACTTAGTTATAGTATAAGTGACTTGCCCATCATACCAGACATGTTTTCAGGTAGACGTTACTTGCATCATATTCGAACTGACTCGTTTTCAGAGCAATACCGTTACTTAGTTATAGTATAAGTGACTTGCCCATTATACCAGACACGTTTTCAGGTAGAAGTTACTTGCATCTTATTGCTACTGACTCGTCTTCAGAGCAATACCGTTACTTAGTTATAGTATAAGTGACTTGCCCATTATACCTGACACGCCGTCAAGTGGAAGTTACTTGCATCATATTACTAGTGTTGAGCGGCATAGGTCATATTCGAATTCGCGATATTTCGCGAATATATGGACGAATATTCCTCATATATTCGCTAAATTCGCATATTCGTAATATTCACGTTTTATTTTTGTATAAGCGGAAATTCACATGTGCTAATCTTCTCATATGCGAAAATTCGCACGCCAGTCTCACACAGTAGTATTAGAGCCTTCTTTAGACCACACAAGCTGGAAGCAGAGAGGGATGAGCTCTGTGATGTGTACTGTGAAAAAAAAAGAATATTCGTAATTGCGAATATATAGTGCTATATTCGCGTATATTCACGAATCTGCGATATTCGTGAATAAAATTGCCATTGCGAATATTTGCGAGCAACACTACATATTACTACTGACACGCTTTTCAGAGTAATACCGATTCTACAATTATAGCATAAGTGACTTGCCCATCATACCTGACACTTTTTCAGGTGGAAGTTACTTGCATCTATTACTACTGACATGTCTTCAGAGCAATACCGCTGCATAGTTAGTTACAGTATAAGTGACTTGGCCATTCTATCTGACTCATATTCAGGTGGAAGTTACTTGCTGCATTGTTACAGACATGCTCAAGAACAATATCGCAGTCATACGCATAATATGGAGTGCTTCAAAGAAGGACAGCGGTCTAAGCGTGGCGCTGAACACAGAGGATCAAACGAATGGATAAAAACAATGGTTATTTATTCTCCCATCATGCAACGCGTTTCACTGCAACAGCAGCTTCATCAGGCATAGTTAGAGACACATGGGCAATGAATTTATCTGGAGAATGGGAGGGTACGTCAGGGGGATGAGCCCCGACTAACCAATCCAAACCCAGGCATATTGCATTTCACAGGAAAATTACATTTCACAGGTAAATCCATCTAAAAAATATATATAATTCAACCAACAAATCTATACAATACAAAACACAGAAAGTAGAAAATATAATGTATATATGCATTATAGCGCAGATGCAATACAGCATCAAAAGCATAATACCTAAAATAATGAATAAAAAGTATTATAAAATATATATATATTGATGCTAATAAAAAGTCTGTAGTATTTCAAATAGGAGAATAATTATCACCGTAAACTGCATAAATATAAATATTTAAAAACACCATGGATATAAAAGATGATAACCATATGTAGATATCAACAACAGAGGGAAAAACATGGTCTGAACGAGACCAAAGAGAACATAGGGAAACTAACGTACGTTCTCTATGGTCTCGTTCAGACCATGCGGCATTAACATGGACAAAGTAAAAGTCCAATAGGACTCACGGTTAATCAGATACTGAAAGCGATTTGGTTTGTCCGAAGGGACAGACTCTAAAATGACCAAACGTAAGGAAGATTCGTCACTGTCATGCACTAAAGTAAAATGACGTGAAACGCGATGTAGTGTGAATTTGTTCTTAATATTAGAACGGTGTTTAGACATGTGACAACGAATCGCTTGGATCGTGCGTCCTACATATTGTAGATTACAACTACATGATAATAAATAAATTGCATACTGAGAATTACAACTTAAATTTTGATTAATATTAAATATTAAATTAAATGTAAGGTGAGTAGATAAGAGACTGTGCTATGTGGACGGCCTCAAATGCCCCCATAAACAAATTAGCATAACTTGGGGCGAAGCGCGTCCCCATAGCACAGCCTCTGATCTGTTGGTATAAAGTGTCATTGATAGAAAAAATATTGTGTTTCAAAATACATGAAATGGATTGTAATAAAAAGGAAGCTTGATCAGGATGTAATGAACCATCACCAAAAAGAACATCCTTAATGACATCTAAACCTAAATCAGTATTAATGTTAGAATATAAGGAACAAACGTCTAGGGTTAAAAAAGAAAAGGATTGGGTAAAATAATTTGTTGTAATTCAAAAATTAATTGTGAAGAATCTTTCAAATGAGATGGGAGATTTAAAACATAGGATTGTAAAAATAAATTGACAAAATGGGACAAATTAGATGTGAGGGATGAAATGCCAGAAATGATAGGTCTTCATATATCTAAAAACAACAAAAAGCAGAGCTCCTCATAGGACAGTATGTTTTGAACAAGGTGGATGTAAGTGGGTGCAGGATTCGCAAACGTTTCAGTGTTCCTCTCACCTGGCACGGTTGTGTAACTGACACAACTACACAAGCACATGGGGTTAGTGGTGCAGCCTCCCGGTATCGGATCCAGCAATAAGCAAGCCGATTCAGAGCAGGATGTAGATATGGAAAGAATCACCCAGTTCCACGGCGTGATCCACAGATTCAGTCGAGTGATAATAGTAAATAAATGATAAATATTTATTAAGCCAGGGTGCAACACGTTTTGGGGCTTGGGATCCCCTTCATCAGGCAGATAGGCATCATGACATGTACAACAAACTGGTGACATGTACAACAAACTTGTTTGGCACGAAAAAAGGTCTTATTTAAATGCACCAGTTTGTTGTACATGTCATGATGCCTATCTGCCTAATGAAGGGGATCCCAAGCCCCGAAACGCGTTGCACCCTGGCTTAATAAATATTAATAATTTATTTACTATTATCACTCGATTGAATTTGTGGATCGCGCCGTGGAACCGGGTAATTCTTTCCACATCTACATCCAGAAATGATAGGTCGGCCAGGTGGGTGTATAGGGTTTTTATGTAATTTAGGTAAACAATACAAATGAGGAAGGGAAAAATGCTTCACAGTCAGAAAGGACAATTCTTTTTTATTAAAAATATTTTTACAAGATGCTTCACTAATCATGTTGGTATAAATTTCCAAAAATTGTTGAGAGGGATCTGATTGAAGAATTTGATAGTAATCTGTATCTGACAGAATTCTTTGAGACTCAAGGACATAAAAATAGGGGAGACCCTATGCGTTTTTTTTTTAAATAAATAATTAAATATTTTAAAAAAAAAAACACATAGGGTCCCCTCTATTTTTATTCTTAGCCAAATACCAACCAAGCAGCAACAGCCTGACGTTACCAGGGTGGGTGAGGACCATTGTTACTGGCCCTCCCCAGCCAGTAACGCCAGCCTGTTACTGCCTAGGCCCAGGAGCACCATTTTGGACGCTCCGGGCCTGTTGGTACCGGCTCTTCCCGGCACCCCTGTGGTGTTGGGTACCGGGGTAATAATTGGGTGTTAGGGCTAGTTGTTTTTGTGGCTAACGCTAAGCCCGGCTTAGTAATGGACTCCTTCTGTAAGACAGCTTCCACTACTAAGTAAAAAAAAACACAACAGGTTTAAAAAAAAAATGTATTACAAAAAAACACTCCCCCACAAGCCCTCGTTAACCATTTTATTAACATCAAGCAAAGAAAAACGCTGGTCGTCGAAGTAGTCCACCGAATCCGAAAGAGTCCACAGGATACACGGATCTGTAGAAGAAGTAACAAAAAAAAAAAAGTAAGTACATTAAGTACTTTAAGTACATTTAGGGAGAAAAAACTGTGTTAAAAATGTAATAAACACACACACACACACACACACACACTAAACTCCGTTTACCACTATTCTGAGCCATGACTACAATTTAGTTATTGAATTATTTAGAAACCAGCAGCCAAACCTATTCAGACAGCAGGAAAAAGGAACAGACTATTTTTTCTACTACATGAAGTAAATTTCCCACTTTTGCCTATGTGCGCCAAATTTATTAACGCCGTGCAACAATTTAGTAAATTTGTCGCACATAGTCAAAAATGAAGTAGAAAAAAAACAGGGTAAAAACCAGACTACATAGTAAAAGATTAGTAAATGCCCCTCAATATTTTTTCTATCAATGACACTTTATACCAACAGATCAGAGGCTGTGCTATGGGGACGCGCTTCGCCCCCCGTTATGCTAATTTGTTTATGGGGGCATTTGAGGCTGTCCACATAGCACAGTCTCTTATCTACTCACCTTACATTTTATTTTTTCGACGTTATATAGATGATTTATTCTTTCTTTGGACAGGGACAGAACACCAAGCACAAGAATTTGTTCAATCTCTTAATTTTAACACTTGGAGGTTAGAGTTCACCCTTAATTTTTCTTCTTCTGATATGAATTTTTTAGATTTAGAAATTATCAATGACACGGGTCAAATTCACACTAAAACACACTTCAATTCGGTTGATGTAAACAGCTTCCTCGAATATACTAGTACCCACTATCCTAGTTGGCTTCAAGGAGTTCCATATGGTCAATACCTCAGAATTAGAAAAAATTGTACCAGTGAGGCTAGGTTTCCACTTGGTTTTTTTTTGGCAGTTTTTGAGCCAAATTCAGAAGTGGATCCATAAGGGAGGAGAAGTTTAAGTCCTTCCTTTATATGTCCTATTCCTTATGAATACATCTCTGGCTTTGGTTCAAAAACTGCAGTGGCAGTTTTCCAAAAACTGCCAGAAAAAAACCAAGTGGAAACCTAGCCTGATAAAGACTTTTCTATACAATCCCAAACCTTGAAAACCCGTTTTTTGTCTGAAGGTTATCCTGCATCTCTACTCACACAAGCCTACCATAAAGTGAAAAATAAAAAACAGATTGATATTATTTCTTCCAATACACAAAAAAATGGTTCACAGAGGAAAGGTAATGATTTATTTAAATGTAATGTTATTACAAACTATAATAGAGCGGCCCCCCTCATACATAACATCTTTAAACAAAACTGGCACATCATTCTCAATGACCCAGAACTCAAGCATATAGTCCCCACCAAACCCAGGATCACATATAGAAGATCCAAAAATCTTCAACATTTATTAGCTCCTAATAGATTTAAAAATGATAAGCCATCTATTGATACATCTAAAAATGTTTTGATTATGGGTTACAACAAGATTCGATGCTTATGTTACAATATGATTGATTCATTCAGTAATAGTTACATAGTTAGTACGGTTGAAAAAAGACATATGTCCATCAAGTCCAACCAGGGAATTAAGGGGTAGGGGTGCGGCGCGATATTGGGGGAGGGATTTTATATTACTTCATAAGCATTAATGTTATTTTGTTCCAGGAATGTATCTAATCCTGTTTTAAAGCTGTTAATTGTTCCTGCTGTGACCAGTTCCTGAGGTAGACCGTTCCATAAATTCACAGTCCTCACGGTAAAGAAGGCGTGCCGCCCCTTTAGACTAAACCTTTTCTTCTCCAGACGGAGGGAGTGCCCCCTCGTCCTTTGGGGGGGTTTAACCTGGAACAGTTTTTCTCCATATTTTTTGTATGGGCCATTTATATACTTATATACGTTTATCATATCCCCCCTTATACGTCTCTTCTCAAGACTAAACAATTGTAACTCCTTTAATCGCTCCTCATAGCTAAGATGTTCCAGGCCCCATATTAGTTTAGTCTCCCGTCTCTGCACCCTTTCCAACTCCGCAGTGTCCCTTTTATGGACAGGTGCCCAAAACTGAACAGCATATTCCAGGTGAGGCCGTACCAATGCTTTATAAAGGGGGAGTATTATACACTATAGACTGTACCAATGCTTTATAAAGGGGGGACTATTATACACTATAGACTGTACCAATGCTTTATAAAGGGGGAGTATTATACACTATAGACTGTACCAATGCTTTATAAAGGGGGAGTATTATACACTATAGACTGTACCAATGATTTATAAAGGGGGAGTATTATACACTATAGACTGTAACAATGCTTTATATAGGGGGAGTATTATACACTATAGACTGTACCAATGCTTTATAAAGGGGGACTATTATACACTATAGACTGTAACAATGCTTTATATAGGGGGAGTATTATACACTATAGACTGTACCAATGCTTTATAAAGGGGGAGTATTATACACTATAGACTGTACCAATGCTTTATAAAGGGGGAGTATTATACACTATAGACTGTACCAATGCTTTATAAAGGGGGAGTATTATACACTATAGACTGTACCAATGCTTTATAAAGGGGGAGTATTATACACTATAGACTGTACCAATGCTTTATAAAGGGGGAGTATTATACACTATAGACTGTACCAATGCTTTATAAAGGGGGAGTATTATACACTATAGACTGTACCAATGCTTTATAAAGGGGGAGTATTATACACTATAGACTGTACCAATGCTTTATAAAGGGGGAGTATTATACACTATAGACTGTACCAATGCTTTATAAAGGGGGAGTATTATACACTATAGACTGTACCAATGCTTTATAAAGGGGGAGTATTATACACTATAGACTGTACCAATGCTTTATAAAGGGGGAGTATTATACACTATAGACTGTACCAATGCTTTATAAAGGGGGAGTATTATACACTATAGACTGTACCAATGCTTTATAAAGGGGGAGTATTATACACTATAGACTGTACCAATGCTTTATAAAGGGGGAGTATTATACACTATAGACTGTACCAATGCTTTATAAAGGGGGAGTATTATACACTATATAATGTACCAATGCTTTATAAAGGGGGAGTATTATACACTATAGACTGTACCAATGCTTTATAAAGGGGGAGTATTATACACTATAGACTGTACCAATGCTTTATAAAGGGGGAGTATTATACACTATAGACTGTACCAATGCTTTATAAAGGGGGAGTATTATACACTATAGACTGTACCAATGCTTTATAAAGGGGGAGTATTATACACTATAGACTGTACCAATGCTTTATAAAGGGGGAGTATTATACACTATAGACTGTACCAATGCTTTATAAAGGGGGAGTATTATACACTATAGACTGTACCAATGCTTTATAAAGGGGGAGTATTATACACTATAGACTGTACCAATGCTTTATAAAGGGGGAGTATTATACACTATAGACTGTACCAATGCTTTATAAAGGGGGAGTATTATACACTATAGACTGTACCAATGCTTTATAAAGGGGGAGTATTATACACTATAGACTGTACCAATGCTTTATAAAGGGGGAGTATTATACACTATAGACTGTACCAATGCTTTATAAAGGGGGGACTATTATACACTATAGACTGTAACAATGCTTTATATAGGGGGAGTATTATACACTATAGACTGTACCAATGCTTTATAAAGGGGGACTATTATACACTATAGACTGTAACAATGCTTTATATAGGGGGAGTATTATACACTATAGACTGTACCAATGCTTTATAAAGGGGGAGTATTATACACTATAGACTGTAACAATGCTTTATATAGGGGGAGTATTATACACTATAGACTGTACCAATGCTTTATAAAGGGGGAGTATTATACACTATAGACTGTACCAATGCTTTATAAAGGGGGAGTATTATACACTATAGACTGTACCAATGCTTTATAAAGGGGGAGTATTATACACTATAGACTGTACCAATGCTTTATAAAGGGGGAGTATTATACACTATAGACTGTACCAATGCTTTATAAAGGGGGACTATTATACACTATAGACTGTACCAATGCTTTATAAAGGGGGAGTATTATACACTATAGACTGTACCAATGCTTTATAAAGGGGGAGTATTATACACTATAGACTGTACCAATGCTTTATAAAGGGGGAGTATTATACACTATAGACTGTACCAATGCTTTATAAAGGGGGAGTATTATACACTATAGACTGTACCAATGCTTTATAAAGGGGGAGTATTATACACTATAGACTGTACCAATGCTTTATAAAGGGGGAGTATTATACACTATAGACTGTACCAATGCTTTATAAAGGGGGAGTATTATACACTATAGACTGTACCAATGCTTTATAAAGGGGGAGTATTATACACTATAGACTGTACCAATGCTTTATAAAGGGGAGTATTATACACTATAGACTGTACCAATGCTTTATAAAGGGGGAGTATTATACACTATAGACTGTACCAATGCTTTATAAAGGGGGAGTATTATACACTATAGACTGTACCAATGCTTTATAAAGGGGAGTATTATACACTATAGACTGTACCAATGCTTTATAAAGGGGGAGTATTATACACTATAGACTGTACCAATGCTTTATAAAGGGGGAGTATTATACACTATAGACTGTACCAATGCCTTATAAAGGGGGAGTATTATACACTATAGACTGTACCAATGCTTTATAAAGGGGGAGTATTATACACTATAGACTGTACCAATGCTTTATAAAGGGGGAGTATTATACACTATAGACTGTACCAATGCCTTATAAAGGGGGAGTATTATACACTATAGACTGTACCAATGCTTTATAAAGGGGGAGTATTATACACTATAGACTGTACCAATGCTTTATAAAGGGGGAGTATTATACACTATAGACTGTACCAATGCTTTATAAAGGGGGAGTATTATACACTATAGACTGTACCAATGCTTTATAAAGGGGGAGTATTATACACTATAGACTGTACCAATGCTTTATAAAGGGGGAGTATTATACACTATAGACTGTACCAATGCTTTATAAAGGGGGAGTATTATACACTATAGACTGTACCAATGCTTTATAAAGGGGGAGTATTATGTCCCTGGAGTCCAGGCCTCTTTTGATACATGACAATATCCTGCCGGCCTTGGAAGCAGCAGCCTGACATTGTGCTATTCTGTAGTCTGTGATCTACAAGTCCCCCAGATCCTTCTCTACCAGTGACTCTGACAGTTTAATCCCCCCTAAGACGTACGACGCTGCAGGTTATTAGTATACACAGCCCCCCTCTATATACACAGCCCCCCTCTATATACACAGCCCCCCCTCTATATACACAGCCCCCCCTCTATATACACAGCCCCCTCTCTATATACACAGCCCCCCCTCTATATACACAGCCCCCCCTCTATATACACAGCCCCCCTCTATATACACAGCCCCCCTCTATATACAAAGCCCCCCCTCTATATACACAGCCCCCCCTCTATATACACAGCCCCCTCTCTATATACACAGCCCCCCCTCTATATACACAGCCCCCCCTCTATATACACAGCCTCACTCTATATACACAGCCCCCCTCTATATACACAGCCCCCCTCTATATACACAGCCCCCCCTCTATATACACAGCCCCCCCTCTATATACACAGCCCCCCCTCTATATACACAGCCCCCCTCTATATACACAGCCCCCCTCTATATACACAGCCCCCCTCTATATACACAGCCCCCCTCTATATACACAGCCCCCTCCTCTATATACACACAGCACCCCTCTATATACACAGCCCCCCTCTATATACACAGCCCCCCTCTATATACACAGCCCCCTCCTCTATATACACACAGCACCCCTCTATATACACAGCCCCCCTCTATATACACAGCCCCCCTCTATATACACAGCCCCCCTCTATATACACAGCCCCCTCCTCTATATACACACAGCACCCCTCTATATACACAGCCCCCCCTCTATATACACAGCCCCCCCTCTATATACACAGCCCCCCTCTATATACACAGCCCCCCCTCTATATACACAGCCCCCCTCTATATACACAGCCCCCCTCTATATACACAGCCCCCCTCTATATACACAACACCCCTCTCTATATACACAGCCCCCTCTATATACACAGCCCCCCCTCTATATACATAGCCCTTCTCTATATACACAGCCCCCTCTATATATACACAGCCCCCCTCTATATACACAGCCCCCCTCTATATACACAGCCCCCCCTCTATATACACAGCCCCCTCTATATATACACAGCCCCCCCTCTATATACACAGCCTCCCTCTATATACACTGCCCCCCTCTATATACACAGCCCCCCTCTATATACACAGCCCCCCTCTATATATACACAGCCCCCCCTCTATATACACAGCCCCCCTCTATATACACAGACCCCCCTCTATATACACAGACCCCCCTCTATGTACACAGTCCCCCTCTATATACACAGCCCCCTCTATATACACAGACCCCCCTCTATATACACAGACCCCCCTCTATATACACAGTCCCCCTCTATATACACAGCCCCCTCTATATACACAGCCCCCCTCTATATACACAGCCCCCCCTCTATATACACAGCCCCCCCTCTATAAACACAGCCCCCCTCTATATACACAGCCCCCCTCTATATACACAGCCCCCCTCTATATACACAGCCCCCCTCTATATACACAGCCCCCCCCCCTCTATATACACAGCCCCCCTCTATATACACAGCCCCCCCTCTATATACACAGTCCTCCTCTATATATACACAGCCCCCCTCTATATACACAGCCCCCCTCTATATACACAGCCCTCCTCTATATACACAGCCCCCTCTATATATACACAGCCCCCCCTCTATATACACAGCCCCCCTCTATATACACAGCCCCCCTCTATATACACAGCCCCCCCTCTATATACACAGCCCCCCTCTATATACACAGCCCCCCTCTATATATACACAGCCCCCCTCTATATACACAGCCCCCCTCTATATACACAGCCCCCCTCTATATATACACAGCCCCCCTCTATATACACAGCCCCCCTCTATATACACAGCCCCCCTCTATATACACAGCCCCCCTCTATATATACACAGCCCCCCCTCTATATATACACAGCCCCCCCTCTATATACACAGCCCCCCTCTATATATACACAGCCCCCCTCTATATATACACAGCCCCCTCTATATACACATCCTCTATATACACAGCCCCCCCCTCTATATACACAGCACCCCCTCTATATACACAACCCCCCCTCTATATACACAGCCCCCCTCTATATACACAGCCCCCCCTCTATATACACAGCCCCCCTCTATATACACAGCCCCCCCTCTATATACACAGCCCCCCTCTATATACACAGCCCCCCTCTATATACACAGCCCCCCTCTATATACACAATCCCCCTCTATATACACAGCCCCCCTCTATATACACAGCCCCCCTCTATATACACAGCCCCTCTATATACACAGCCCCCCTCTATATACACAGCCCCCCTCTATATACACAGCCCCCCCTCTATATACACAGCCCCCTCTCTATATACACAGCCCCCCCTCTATATACACAGCCCCCTTCTATATACACAGCCCCCCCTCTATATACACAGCCCCCCTCTATATACACAGCTCCCCTCTATATACTCAGCCCCCCCTCTATATACACAGCCCCCCTCTATATACACAGCCTCCCTCTATATACACAGCCCCCCCTCTATATACACAGCCCCCCTCTATATACACAGCCCCCCTCTATATACACAGCCCCCCCTCTATATACACAGCCCCCCTCTATATACACAGCCCCCCCTCTATATACACAGCCCCCCCTCTATATACACAGCCCCCCCTCTATATACACAGCCCCCCTCTATATACACAGCCCCCCTCTATATACACAGCCCCCCCTCTATATACACAGCCCCCTCTCTATATACACAGCCCCCCCTCTATATACACAGCCCCCTTCTATATACACAGCCCCCCCTCTATATACACAGCCCCCCTCTATATACACAGCTCCCCTCTATATACTCAGCCCCCCCTCTATATACACAGCCCCCCTCTATATACACAGCCTCCCTCTATATACACAGCCCCCCCTCTATATACACAGCCCCTCTCTATATACACAGCCCCCCTCTATATACACAGCCCCTCTCTATATACACAGCCCCCCCCCTCTATATACACAGCCCCCCCCCTCTATATACACAGCCCCCCTCTATATACACAGCCCCCCTCTATATACACAGCCCCCCTCTATATACACAGCCCCCCCTCTATATCCACAGCCCCCCTCTATATACACAGCCCCCCCTCTATATCCACAGCCCCCCTCTATATACACAGCCCCCCCTCTATATACACAGCCCCCCTCTATATACACAGCCCCCCTCTATATACACAGCCCCCCTCTATATACACAGCCCCCCTCTATATACACAGCCCCCCTCTATATACACAATCCCCCTCTATATACACAGCCCCCCTCTATATACACAGCCCCCCTCTATATACACAGCCCCTCTATATACACAGCCCCCCTCTATATACACAGCCCCCCTCTATATACACAGCCCCCCCTCTATATACACAGCCCCCTCTCTATATACACAGCCCCCCTCTATATACACAGCCCCCTTCTATATACACAGCCCCCCCTCTATATACACAGCCCCCCTCTATATACACAGCTCCCCTCTATATACTCAGCCCCCCCTCTATATACACAGCCCCCCTCTATATACACAGCCTCCCTCTATATACACAGCCCCCCCTCTATATACACAGCCCCCCTCTATATACACAGCCCCCCTCTATATACACAGCCCCCCCTCTATATACACAGCCCCCCTCTATATACACAGCCCCCCCTCTATATACACAGCCCCCCCTCTATATACACAGCCCCCCTCTATATACACAGCCCCCCCTCTATATACACAGCCCCCCTCTATATACACAGCCCCCCCTCTATATACACAGCCCCCTCTCTATATACACAGCCCCCCCTCTATATACACAGCCCCCTTCTATATACACAGCCCCCCCTCTATATACACAGCCCCCCTCTATATACACAGCTCCCCTCTATATACTCAGCCCCCCCCTCTATATACACAGCCCCCCTCTATATACACAGCCTCCCTCTATATACACAGCCCCCCCTCTATATACACAGCCCCTCTCTATATACACAGCCCCCCTCTATATACACAGCCCCCTCTCTATATACACAGCCCCCCCCTCTATATACACAGCCCCCCTCCCTTTATATACACAGCCCCCCTCTATATACACAGCCCCCCTCTATATACACAGCCCCCCTCTATATACACAGCCCCCCCTCTATATCCACAGCCCCCCTCTATATACACAGCCCCCCTCTATATCCACAGCCCCCCTCTATATACACAGCCCCCCTCTATATACACAGCCCCCTCTATATACACAGCCCCCCTCTATATACACAGCCCCCCCTCTATATACACATCCTCTATATACACAGCCCCCCCTCTATATCCACAGCCCCCCTCTATATACACAGCCCCCTCTATATACACAGCCCCCCTCTATATACACAGCCCCCCCTCTATATACACATCCTCTATATACACAGCCCCCCCCTCTATATACACATTATACAGCAGCGGGCCCAGTACTGAACCTTGGGGTACACCACTAATAACCGGGGACCAATCAGAGTACGAATCATTGACCCCCACTCTCTGGGTACGATCCATGATCAGTGTTCAATCCAGTTACAACTAAAGATTCCAAACCCAAAGACCTTAACTTACCTGTCAGACGTCTATGAGGGACAGTATCAAACGCTTTAGGGAAATCCAGAGACACTATATACACAGCCATTCCTCTATATACACAGCCCCCCCTCTATATACACAGCCCCCCTCTATATACAGAGCCCCCCCTCTATATACACAGCCCCCCCTCTATATACACAGCCATTCCTCTATATACACAGCCCCCCTCTATATACACAGCCCCCCTCTATATACACAGCCATTCCTCTATATACACAGCCCCCCCCTCTATATACACAGCCCCCCTCTATATACACAGCCCCCCTCTATATACACAGCCCCCCTCTATATACACAGCCCCCCCTCTATATACACAGCCATTCCTCTATATACACAGCCCCCCCTCTATATACACAGCCCCCCTCTATATACAGAGCCCCCCCTCTATATACACAGCCCCCCCTCTATATACACAGCCATTCCTCTATATACACAGCCCCCCTCTATATACACAGCCCCCCCTCTATATACACAGCCCCCCCTCTATATACACAGCCCCCCTCTATATACACAGCCCCCCCTCTATATATACAGCCCCCCTCTATATACACAGCCCCCCTCTATATACACAGCCCCCCCTCTATATACACAGCCCCCCCCTCTATATACACAGCCCCCCCCTCTATATACACAGCCCCCCCTCTATATACACAGCCCCCCCTATATACACAGCCCCCCTCTATATACACAGCCCCCTCTATATACACAGCCCCCCCCTCTATATACACAGCCCCCCCTCTATATACAGAGCCCCCCCCCCCTCTATATACACAGCCCCCCTCTATATACACAGCCCCCCCCTCTATATACACAGCCCCCCCTCTATATACACAGCCCCCCTCTATATACACAGCCCCCCTCTATATACAGAGCCCCCTCTATATACACAGCCCCCCCTCTATATACACAGCTCCCCCCCTCTATATACACAGCCCCCCTCTATATACACAGCCCCCCTCTATATATACACAGCCCCCCTCTATATACACAGCCCCCCCTCTATATATACACAGCCCCCCTCTATATACACAGCCCCCCTCTATATACAGCCCCCCTCTATATACAGAGCACCCCTCTATATACACAGCCCCCCTCTATATACACAGCCCCCCCTCTATATACACAGCCCCCCCTCTATATACACAGCCCTCCTCTATATACAGAGCACCCCTCTATATACACAGCCCCCCTCTATATACACAGCCCCCCTCTATATACACAGCCCCCCTCTATATACACAGCCCCCCCTCTATATCCACAGCCCCCCTCTATATACACAGCCCCCCCTCTATATCCACAGCCCCCCTCTATATACACAGCCCCCCTCTATATACACAGCCCCCTCTATATACACAGCCCCCCTCTATATACACAGCCCCCCTCTATATACACATCCTCTATATACACAGCCCCCCCTCTATATCCACAGCCCCCCTCTATATACACAGCCCCCTCTATATACACAGCCCCCCTCTATATACACAGCCCCCCTCTATATACACATCCTCTATATACACAGCCCCCCCTCTATATACACATTATACAGCAGCGGGCCCAGTACTGAACCTTGGGGTACACCACTAATAACCGGGGACCAATCAGAGTACGAATCATTGACCCCCACTCTCTGGGTACGATCCATGATCAGTGTTCAATCCAGTTACAACTAAAGATTCCAAACCCAAAGACCTTAACTTACCTGTCAGACGTCTATGAGGGACAGTATCAAATGCTTTAGGGAAATGCAGAAACACTATATACACAGCCATTCCTCTATATACACAGCCCCCCCTCTATATACACAGCCCCCCCTCTATATACAGAGCCCCCCCCTCTAATATACACAGCCCCCCCTCTATATACACAGCCATTCCTCTATATACACAGCCCCCCTCTATATACACAGCCCCCCCTCTATATACACAGCCCCCCCTCTATATACACAGCCCCCCTCTATATACACAGCCCCCCCTCTATATATACAGCCCCCCCTCTATATACACAGCCCCCCTCTATATACACAGCCCCCCCCTCTATATACACAGCCCCCCCCTCTATATACACAGCCCCCCCTCTATATACACAGCCCCCCCTCTATATACACAGCCCCCCCTATATACACAGCCCCCCCTCTATATACACAGCCCCCTCTATATACACAGCCCCCCCCTCTATATACACAGCCCCCCCCTCTATATACAGAGCCCCCCCCCTCTATATACACAGCCCCCCCTCTATATACACAGCCCCCCCTCTATATACACAGCCCCCCCTCTATATACACAGCCCCCCTCTATATACACAGCCCCCCTCTATATACAGAGCCCCCTCTATATACACAGCCCCCCCCCTCTATATACACAGCTCCCCCCTCTATATACACAGCCCCCCTCTATATACACAGCCCCCCTCTATATATACACAGCCCCCCTCTATATACACAGCCCCCCCCTCTATATATACACAGCCCCCCTCTATATACACAGCCCCCCTCTATATACAGCCCCCCTCTATATACAGAGCACCCCTCTATATACACAGCCCCCCTCTATATACACAGCCCCCCTCTATATACACAGCCCCCCCTCTATATACACAGCCCTCCTCTATATACAGAGCACCCCTCTATATACACAGCCCCCCTCTATATACACAGCCCCCCTCTATATACACAGCCCCCCTCTATATACACAGCCCCCCTCTATATACACAGCCCCCCCTCTATATACACAGCCCCCCCTCTATATATACACAGCCCCCCCCTCTATATACACAGCCCCCCCTCTATATACACAGCCCCCCTCTATATACACAGCCCCCCTCTATATACACAGCCCCCCTCTATATACACAGCCCCCCCTCTATATACACAGCCCCCCTCTATATATACACAGCCCCCCCTCTATATACACAGCCCCCCCTCTATATACACAGCCCCCCTCTATATACACAGCCCCCCTCTATATACACAGCCCCCCCTCTATATACACAGCCCCCCCCCTCTATATACACAGCCCCCCTCTATATATACACAGCCCCCCTCTATATACACAGCCCCCCCTCTATATACACAGCCCCCCCTCTATATACACAGCCCCCCTCTATATACAGAGCACCCCTCTATATACACAGCCCCCCTCTATATACACAGCCCCCCTCTATATACACAGCCCCCCTCTATATACACAGCCCCCCCCTCTATATACACAGCCCCCCTCTATATATACACAGCCCCCCCTCTATATACACAGCCCCCTCTATATATACACAGCCCCCCTCTATATACAGAGCACCCCTCTATATACACAGCCCCCCTCTATATACACAGCCCCCCTCTATATACACAGCCCCCCTCTATATACACAGCCCCCCCTCTATATACACAGCCCTCCCCTCTATATACACAGCCCCCCTCTACATACACAGCCCCCCTCTATATACACAGCCCCCCCTCTATATACACAGCCCCCCCTCTATATACACAGCCCCCCCTCTATATACACAGCCCCCCCCCTCTATATACACAGCCCCCCCTCTATATACACAGCCCCCCTCTATATACACAGCCCCCCCTCTATATATACACAGCCCCCCTCTATATACACAGCCCCCCCTCTATATACACAGCCCCCCCTCTATATACACAGCCCCTCCTCTATATACACAGCCCCCCTCTATATACACAGCTATTCCTCTATATACACAGCCCCCCCTCTATATACACAGCCCCCCCTCTATATATACACAGCCCCCCTCTATATACACAGCCCCCCCCCTCTATATACACAGCCCCCCCTCTATATACACAGCCCCCCCTCTATATACACAGCCCCCCTCTATATACACAGCTATTCCTCTATATACACACCCACCCTCTATATACACAGCCCCACCCTATATACACAGCCCCCCCTCTATATACACAGCCCCCCTCTATATACACAGCCCCCTCTATATACACAGCCATTCCTCTATATACACAGCCCCCCCTCTATATACACAGCTATTCTCTATATACACAGCCCCCCTCTATATACACAGCCCCACCCTATATACACAGCCCCCCCTCTATATACACAGCCCCCCCCCTCTATATACACAGCCCCCTCTATATATACACAGCCCCCCTCTATATACACAGCCCCCCCTCTATATACACAGCCTCACCCTATATACACAGCCCCCCCTCTATATACACAGCCCCCCTCTATATACACAGCCCCCCTCTATATACACAGCCCCCCTCTATATACACAGCCCCCCCCCCCTATATACACAGCCATTCCTCTATATACACAGCCCCCCCCTATATACACAGCCCCTCTCTATATACACAGCCCCCCTCTATATACACAGCCCCCCCTATATACACAGCCCCCCTCTATATACACAGCCCCCCTCTATATACACAGCCCCCCCCTCTATATACACAGCCCCCCTCTATATACACAGCCCCCCCTCTATATACACAGCCCCCCTCTATATACACAGCCCCCCCTCTATATACACAGCCATTCCTCTATATACACAGCCCCCCTCTATATCCACAGCCCCCCTCTATATACACAGCCCCCCTCTATATACACAGCCCCACCCTATATACACAGCCCCCTCTATATATACACAGCCCCCCTCTATATACACAGCCCCCCTCTATATACACAGCCATTCCTCTATATACACAGCCCCCCCCTATATACACAGCCCCCCTCTATATACACAGCCCCCCTCTATATCCACAGCCCCCCCTCTATATACACAGCCCCCCTTCTATATACACAGCCCCACCCTATATACACAGCCCCCTCTATATATACACAGCCCCCCTCTATATACACAGCCCCCCCTCTATATACACAGCCCCCCCCTCTATATACACAGCCCCCCTCTATATACACAGCCCCCCTCTATATACACAGCCCTCTCTATATACACAGCCCCCCCTCTATATACACAGCCCCCCTCTATATACACAGCCCCCCTCTATATACACAGCCCCACCCTATATACACAGCCCCCTCTATATATACACAGCCCCCCTCTATATACACAGCCCCCCCTCTATATACACAGCCCCCCCTCTATATACACAGCCCCCCTCTATATACACAGCCCCCCTCTATATACACAGCCCCCCTCTATATACACAGCCCCCTCTATATATACACAGCCCCCCTCTATATACACAGCCCCCCTCTATATACACAGCCCCCCCTCTATATCCACAGCCCCCTCTATATACACAGCCCCCCTCTATATACACAGCCCCCCTCTATATACACAGCCCCCCCTCTATATACACAGCCATTCCTCTATATACACAGCCCCCCTCTATATACACAGCCCCCCTCTATATACACAGCCCCCCTCTATATATACACAGCCCCCCTCTATATATACACAGCCCCCTCTATATACACAGCCCCCCTCTATATACACAGCCCCCCTCTATATACACAGCCCCCCTCTATATACACAGCCCCCCTCTATATACACAGCCCTCCTCTATATATAAACAGCCCCCCTCTATATACACAGCCCCCCCTCTATATACACAGCCCCCCCTCTATATACACAGCCCCCCTCTATATACACAGCACCCCTCTATATACACAGCCCCCCTCTATATACACAGCCCCCCCTCTATATATACACAGCCCCCCTCTATATACACAGCCCCCCCTCTATATACACAGCCCCCTCCTCTATATACACAGCCATTCCTCTATATACACAGCCCCCCTCTATATACACAGCCCCCTCCTCTATATACACAGCCCCCCTCTATATACACAGCCCCCCCTCTATATACACAGCCCCCCCCTCTATATACACAGCCCCCCCTCTATATACACAGCCCCCCTCTATATACACAGCCCCCCCTCTATATATACACAGCCCCCCTCTATATACACAGCCCCCCCTCTATATACACAGCCCCCCCTCTATATACACAGCCCCCCTCTATATACACAGCTATTCCTCTATATACACAGCCCACCCTCTATATACACAGCCCCACCCCTATATACACAGCCCCCCCTCTATATACACAGCCCCCCTCTATATACACAGCCCCCCTCTATATACACAGCCATTCCCTCTATATACACAGCCCCCCTCTATATACACAGCTATTCCTCTATATACACAGCCCCCCCTCTATATACACAGCCCCACCCTATATACACAGCCCCCCCTCTTTATACACAGCCCCCCCTCTATATACACAGCCCCCCTCTATATATACACAGCCCCCCTCTATATACACAGCCCCCCCTCTATATACACAGCCCCACCCTATATACACAGCCCCCCCTCTATATACACAGCCCCCCTCTATATACACAGCCCCCCTCTATATACACAGCCCCCCTCTATATACACAGCCCCCCCCCCTATATACACAGCCATTCCTCTATATACACAGCCCCCCCCTATATACACAGCCCCCCCTCTATATACACAGCCCCCCTCTATATACACAGCCCCCCTCTATATACACAGCCCCCCCCCTATATACACAGCCCCCCTCTATATACACAGCCCCCCTCTATATACACAGCCCCCCCCCTCTATATACACAGCCCCCCTCTATATACACAGCCCCCCCTCTATATACACAGCCCCCCTCTATATACACAGCCCCCCCTCTATATACACAGCCATTCCTCTATATACACAGCCCCCCTCTATATCCACAGCCCCCCTCTATATACACAGCCCCCCTCTATATACACAGCCCCACCCTATATACACAGACCCCTCTATATATACACAGCCCCCCTCTATATACACAGCCCCCCTCTATATACACAGCCATTCCTCTATATACACAGCCCCCCCCCTATATACACAGCCCCCCTCTATATACACAGCCCCCCTCTATATCCACAGCCCCCCCTCTATATACACAGCCCCCCTCTATATACACAGCCCCACCCTATATACACAGCCCCCTCTATATATACAAAGCCCCCCTCTATATACACAGCCCCCCCTCTATATACACAGCCCCCCCTCTATATACACAGCCCCCCCTCTATATACACAGCCCCCCTCTATATACACAGCCCTCTCTATATACACAGCCCCCCCTCTATATACACAGCCCCCCTCTATATACACAGCCCCCCTCTATATACACAGCCCCACCCTATATACACAGCCCCCTCTATATATACACAGCCCCCCTCTATATACACAGCCCCCCTCTATATACACAGCCCCCCCTCTATATACACAGCCCCCCCCTCTATATACACAGCCCCCCTCTATATACACAGCCCCCCTCTATATACACAGCCCCCTCTATATATACACAGCCCCCCTCTATATACACAGCCCCCCTCTATATACACAGCCCCCCTCTATATACACAGCCCCCCTCTATATACACAGCCCCCCCTCTATATCCACAGCCCCCCTCTATATACACAGCCCCCCTCTATATACACAGCCCCCCTCTATATACACAGCCCCCCCTCTATATACACAGCCCCCCCTCTATATACACAGCCATTCCTCTATATACACAGCCCCCCTCTATATACACAGCCCCCCTCTATATACACAGCCCCCCTCTATATATACACAGCCCCCTCTATATACACATCCTCTATATACACAGCCCCCCTCTATATACACAGCCCCCCTCTATATACACAGCCCCCCTCTATATATACACAGCCCCCCTCTATATACACAGCCCCCTCTATATACACAGCCCCCCTCTATATACACAGCCCCCCTCTATATACACAGCCCCCTCAATATATACACAGCCCCCCTCTATATACACAGCCCCCCCTATATATACACAGCCCCCCTCTATATATACACAGCCCCCCTCTATATACACAGCACCCCCTCTATATACACAGCCCCCCTCTATATATACACAGCCCCCCCTCTATATATACACAGCCCCCCTCTATATACACAGCCCCCCTCTATATACACAGCCCCCCTCTATATATACACAGCCCCCCTCTATATATACACAGCCCCCTCTATATACACATCCTCTATATACACAGCCCCCCTCTATATACACAGCCCCCCTCTATATACACAGCCCCCCTCTATATATACACAGCCCCCCTCTATATACACAGCCCCCCTCTATATACACAGTCCCCCTCTATATACAGAGCCCCCCCTCTATATATACAGCCCCCCTCTATATACACAGCCCCCCCCTCTATATACACAGCCCCCCTCTATATATACACAGCCCCCTCTATATACTCATCCTCTATATACACAGCCCCCCTCTATATACACAGCCCCCCTCTATATACACAGCCCCCCTCTATATATACACAGCCCCCCTCTATATACACAGCCCCCCTCTATATACACAGTCCCCCTCTATATACAGAGCCCCCCCTCTATATATACAGCCCCCCTCTATATACACAGCCCCACCCTATATACACAGCCCCCTCTATATATACACAGCCCCCCTCTATATACACAGCCCCCCTCTATATACACAGCCCCCCCTCTATATACACAGCCCCCCTCTATATACACAGCCCCCCCCTCTATATACACAGCCCCCCTCTATATACACAGCCCCCCTCTATATACACAGCCCCCTCTATATATACACAGCCCCCCTCTATATACACAGCCCCCCTCTATATACACAGCCCCCCTCTATATACACAGCCCCCCTCTATATACACAGCCCCCCCTCTATATCCACAGCCCCCCTCTATATACACAGCCCCCCTCTATATACACAGCCCCCCTCTATATACACAGCCCCCCCTCTATATACACAGCCCCCCTCTATATACACAGCTCCCCCTCTATATACACAGCCCCCCCTCTATATCCACAGCTCCCCCTCTATATACACAGCCCCCCCTCTATATCCACAGCCCCCCTCTATATACACAGCCCCCCTCTATATACACAGCCCCCCTCTATATATACACAGCCCCCCTCTATATACAGAGCACCCCTCTATATACACAGCACCCCTCTATATACACAGCCATTCCTCTGTCAAGGCTTCTACTCACCTCTACATAAAAGCAGATTAGATTGGTGACACCTTCTATCCTTAGTAAACCCTTGCTGGCTATCACTTATAATACTATTATCCCCTATGTATTCCTGTATGTAATCCCTTATAAGTCCTTCAAACAATTTACCCACAATGCACGTTAAACTTACCGGTCTATAGTTTCCTGGGGAAGACCTAGAGCCCTTCTTGAAGATTGGTACCACATTCGCCTTGCGCCAGTCCCTTGGCACAATACCAGACACCAGAGAATCTCTAAATATCATGAACAGGGGTACAGATATTACTGAACTTACCTCTCTAAGAACTCTTGGGTGTAGTCCATCCGGCCCTGGAGATTTGCTTACATTTATATCACTTAACTTACCTTGTACCATCTCTACATTAAGCCAGTTCAGTACATTACATGATGTGTTACCAGCACTGACCTGTACATGATGTGTTACCAGCACTGACCTGTACATGATGTGTTACCAGCACTGACCTGTACATGATGTGTTACCAGCACTGACCTGTACATGATGTGTTACCAGCACTGACCTGGCCAATGTCAGCTCCTTCTTCCATAGTGTATACAGAACTAAAGAACCCATTCAGTAGCTCTGCCTTCTCTTGATCGCCCGTGACAACCTCCCCATTATCATTATTAAGGGGTCCTACATGCTCTGTCCTTGTTTTTTTTGTATTTATATATCTAAAAAAATATTTAGGATTAGTTTTGCTTTCTTTGGCCACCTGTCTCTCATTTAGAATTTTTGCTGTTTTTATTACATTTTTACAGATTTTATTAAGCTCCTTGTACTGTATAAATGTTATCGCTGACCCATCAGATTTGTATTATTTGAAGGCTATTTTTTTGTTGTTTATTGCTCTTTTAACCTCATTTGTCAGCCATGTAGGATTTCATTTTAATGGTTTATATTTGTTCCCCTTTGGTATATATTTAGCTGTATAGTTATTTAGAGTTGATATAAAGATGTCCCATTTCCCTTCTGTATCAGTATTTGAGAACCCCTCCCCCAGTCTATGTCCTGTAGTGCAGATCTCAGCCCAGGGAAATTTGCCTTTTTAAAGTTATATGTTTTTGCCTTCCCCGTCTGTCTTTGTTTTCTACATTTTAAGTGAAAAGTAACTATATTGTGGTCGCTATTCCCAAGGTTTTCCCGCACAGTTACATTACCAACCAGCTCTGCGTTGTTGGAAATGATCAGATCCCACAAGGCATCACTTCTTGTTGGGTCCTCCACAAACTGGCCCATAAAATTATCCTGCAATAAATTTAGGAATTGTCGCCCCTTTGTAGTTTTAGCCAACCCCGGACCCCAATCTATATCTGGATAGTTATAATCTCCCATTATTACCACTGTACCTGCCCGGGCGGCCTCTCTATTTGTTTATGCAGCCGACCTTCTATCTCTTCAGTGATATTAGGGGGTCTGTAGATTACCCCAAATATTATTTTTTCAGTATTTCCCTCCTTTTGTAATTCTACCCACAATGATTCCACCTCCTCAGAATCATCACACACTATGGCATCGTTCACACTGACTTTCATACCACTTCTTACATACAGACAGACTCCACCACCTTTTCTGTTCATTCTATCCTTGGGGAACAATGTAAACCCCTGCAGATTGACAGCCCAGTCATGTGAGGAGTCCAGCCATGTCTCAGTGACCCCAACTATATCACCAGCCATGTCTCAGTGACCCCAACTATATCACCAGCCATGTCTCAGTGACCCCAACTATATCACCAGCCATGTCTCAGTGACCCCAACTATATCACCAGCCATGTCTCAGTGACCCCAACTATATCACCAGCCATGTCTCAGTGACCCCAACTATATCACCAGCCATGTCTCAGTGACCCCAACTATATCCCCAGCCATGTCTCAGTGACCCCAACTATATCCCCAGCCATGTCTCAGTGACCCCAACTATATCACCAGCCATGTCTCAGTGACCCCAACTATATCACCAGCCATGTCTCAGTGACCCCAACTATATCACCAGCCATGTCTCAGTGACCCCAACTATATCACCAGCCATGTCTCAGTGACCCCCAACCATATCACCAGCCATGTCTCAGTGACCCCAACTATATCACCAGCCATGTCTCAGTGACCCCAACTATATCACCAGCCATGTCTCAGTGACCCCAACTATATCACCAGCCATGTCTCAGTGACCCCAACTATATCACCAGCCATGTCTCAGTGACCCCAACTATATCACCAGCCATGTCTCAGTGACCCCAACTATATCAATATGTTCCTCCAGTATCAAGGCCTCAAGCTCCCCCATTTTATTTGCTCGGCTTCTGGCATTTGTGAACATTCACTTTACATTTCCATTAAGTTTTACACATATAGTCTCACTAATGGGCTATACACCTCCTCTATATACACAGCTCCCCTCTATATACACAGCCCCCATCTATATACACAGCCCCCCCTCTATATACACAGCCCCCTCTATATACACAGCCCCCCTCTATATACACAGCCATTCCTCTATATATACACAGCCCCCCTCTATATACACAGCCCCCCTCTATATACACCTCCTCTATATACACAGCTCCCCCTCTATATACACAGCCCCCTCTATATACACAGCCCCCCTCTATATACACAGCCATTCCTCTATATATACACAGCCCCCCTCTATATACACAGCCCCCGTCTATATACACAGCCCTCCTCTATATACACAGCCTCCCTCTATATACACAGCCCCCCTCTATATACACACAGCCCCCCTCTATATACACAGCCCCCTCTATATACACCTCCTCTATATACACAGCCCTCCTCTATATACACAGCCCCCCTCTATATACACAGCCCCCCTCTATATACACAGCCCCCCCTCTATATCCACAGCCCCCCTCTATATACACAGCCCCCCCTCTATATACACATCCTCTATATACACAGCCCCCCTCTATATACACAGCCCCCTCTATATACACAGCCCCCCTCTATATACACAGCCATTCCTCTATATACACAGCCCCCCCACTATGTACACAGCCCCCCTTTATGTACAGCCCCCCTCTATATACACAGCCCCCCCGCTATATACACAGCCCCTCTCTATATACAGAGCCCCCCCTCTATATACACAGCCCCCCTCTATATACACAGCCCCCTCTATATATACACAGCCCCCCTCTATATACACAGCCCCCCCTCTATATACACAGCCCCACCCTATATACACAGCCCCCCCTCTATATACACAGCCCCCCTCTATATACACAGCCCCCCTCTATATACACAGCCCCCCTCTATATACACAGCCCCCCCCCCTATATACACAGCCATTCCTCTATATACACAGCCCCCCCCCTATATACACAGCCCCCCTCTATATACACAGCCCCCCTCTATATACACAGCCCCCCTCTATATACACAGCCCCCCCCCTATATACACAGCCCCCCCTCTATATACACAGCCCCCCCTCTATATACACAGCCCCCCCCTCTATATACACAGCCCCCCTCTATATACACAGCCCCCCCCTCTATATACACAGCCCCCCCTCTATATACACAGCCCCCCCTCTATATACACAGCCATTCCTCTATATACACAGCCCCCCTCTATATCCACAGCCCCCCTCTATATACACAGCCCCCCTCTATATACACAGCCCCACCCTATATACACAGACCCCTCTATATATACACAGCCCCCCTCTATATACACAGCCCCCCCTCTATATACACAGCCATTCCTCTATATACACAGCCCCCCCCCTATATACACAGCCCCCCTCTATATACACAGCCCCCCTCTATATCCACAGCCCCCCCTCTATATACACAGCCCCCCTCTATATACACAGCCCCACCCTATATACACAGCCCCCCTCTATATATACACAGCCCCCCTCTATATACACAGCCCCCCCTCTATATACACAGCCCCCCCTCTATATACACAGCCCCTCTATATACACAGCCCCCCTCTATATACACAGCCCTCTCTATATACACAGCCCCCCCCTCTATATACACAGCCCCCTCTATATACACAGCCCCCCTCTATATACACAGCCCCACCCTATATACACAGCCCCCTCTATATATACACAGCCCCCCTCTATATACACAGCCCCCCTCTATATACACAGCCCCCCCTCTATATACACAGCCCCCCCTCTATATACACAGCCCCCCCCTCTATATACACAGCCCCCCTCTATATACACAGCCCCCCTCTATATACACAGCCCCCTCTATATATACACAGCCCCCCTCTATATACACAGCCCCCCTCTATATACACAGCCCCCCTCTATATACACAGCCCTCCTCTATATACACAGCCCCCCTCTATATCCACAGCCCCCCTCTATATACACAGCCCCCCTCTATATACACAGCCCCCCTCTATATACACAGCCCCCCCTCTATATACACAGCCCCCCCCTCTATATACACAGCCATTCCTCTATATACACAGCCCCCCTCTATATACACAGCCCCCCTCTATATACACAGCCCCCCTCTATATATACACAGCCCCCTCTATATACACATCCTCTATATACACAGCCCCCCTCTATATACACAGCCCCCCTCTATATACACAGCCCCCCTCTACATATATACACAGCCCCCCTCTATATACACAGCCCCCTCTATATACACAGCCCCCCTCTATATACACAGCCCCCCTCTATATACACAGCCCCCTCAATATATACACAGCCCCCCCTCTATATACACAGCCCCCCTATATATACACAGCCCCCCTCTATATATACACAGCCCCCCTCTATATACACAGCACCCCCTCTATATACACAGCCCCCCTCTATATATACACAGCCCCCCCTCTATATATACACAGCCCCCCTCTATATACACAGCCCCCCTCTATATACACAGCCCCCCTCTATATATACACAGCCCCCCTCTATATATACACAGCCCCCTCTATATACACATCCTCTATATACACAGCCCCCCTCTATATACACAGCCCCCCTCTATATACACAGCCCCCCTCTATATATACACAGCCCCCCTCTATATACACAGCCCCCCTCTATATACACAGTCCCCCTCTATATACAGAGCCCCCCCCTCTATATATACAGCCCCCCTCTATATACACAGCCCCCCCCTATATACACAGCCCCCCTCTATATATACACAGCCCCCTCTATATACACATCCTCTATATACACAGCCCCCCTCTATATACACAGCCCCCCTCTATATACACAGCCCCCCTCTATATATACACAGCCCCCCTCTATATACACAGCCCCCCTCTATATACACAGTCCCCCTCTATATACAGAGCCCCCCCTCTATATATACAGCCCCCCTCTATATACACAGCCCCACCCTATATACACAGCCCCCTCTATATATACACAGCCCCCCTCTATATACACAGCCCCCCTCTATATACACAGCCCCCCTCTATATACACAGCCCCCCTCTATATACACAGCCCCCCCTCTATATACACAGCCCCCCTCTATATACACAGCCCCCCTCTATATACACAGCCCCTCTATATATACACAGCCCCCCTCTATATACACAGCCCCCCCTCTATATACACAGCCCCCCTCTATATACACAGCCCCCCTCTATATACACAGCCCCCCCTCTATATCCACAGCCCCCCTCTATATACACAGCCCCCCCTCTATATACACAGCCCCCCTCTATATACACAGCCCCCCCTCTATATACACAGCCCCCCCTCTATATACACAGCCATTCCTCTATATACACAGCCCCCCTCTATATACACAGCCCCCCTCTATATACACAGCCCCCCTCTATATATACACAGCCCCCTCTATATACACATCCACTATATACACAGCCCCCCTCTATATACACAGCCCCCCTCTATATACACAGCCCCCCTCTATATATACACAGCCCCCCTCTATATACACAGCCCCCTCTATATACACAGCCCCCCTCTATATACACAGCCCCCCTCTATATACACAGCCCCCTCAATATATACACAGCCCCCCTCTATATACACAGCCCCCCTATATATACACAGCCCCCCTCTATATATACACAGCCCCCCTCTATATACACAGCACCCCCTCTATATACACAGCCCCCCTCTATATATACACAGCCCCCCCTCTATATATACACAGCCCCCCTCTATATACACAGCCCCCCTCTATATACACAGCCCCCCTCTATATATACACAGCCCCCCTCTATATATACACAGCCCCCTCTATATACACATCCTCTATATACACAGCCCCCCTCTATATACACAGCCCTCCTCTATATACACAGCCCCCCTCTATATATACACAGCCCCCCTCTATATACACAGCCCCCCTCTATATACACAGTCCCCCCTCTATATACAGAGCCCCCCCTCTATATATACAGCCCCCCTCTATATACACAGCCCCCCCCTCTATATACACAGCCCCCCTCTATATATACACAGCCCCCTCTATATACACATCCTCTATATACACAGCCCCCCTCTATATACACAGCCCCCCTCTATATACACAGCCCCCCTCTATATATACACAGCCCCCCTCTATATACACAGCCCCCCTCTATATACACAGTCCCCCTCTATATACAGAGCCCCCCCTCTATATATACAGCCCCCCTCTATATACACAGCCCCCCCTCTATATATACACAGCCCCCCCTCTATATATACACAGCCCCCCCTCTATATATACACAGCCCCCCCTCTATATACACAGCCATTCCTCTGTCAAGGCTTCTACTCACCTCTTCATAAAAGCAGATTAGATTGGTGACACCTTCTATCCTTAGTAAACCCTTGCTGGCTATCACTTATAATACTATTATCCCCTATGTATTCCTGTATGTAATCCCTTATAAGTCCTTCAAACAATTTACCCACAATGCACGTTAAACTTACCGGTCTATAGTTTCCTGGGGAAGACCTAGAGCCCTTCTTGAAGATTGGTACCACATTCGCCTTGCGCCAGTCCCTTGGCACAATACCAGACACCAGAGAATCTCTAAATATCATGAACAGGGGTACAGATATTACTGAACTTACCTCTCTAAGAACTCTTGGGTGTAGTCCATCCGGCCCTGGAGATTTGCTTACATTTACTTTACTTAACTTAGAATGAACAGAAAAGGTGGTGGAGTCTGTCTGTATGTAAGAAGTGGTATGAAAGTCAGTGTGAACGATGCCATAGTGTGTGATGATTCTGAGGAGGTGGAATCACTGTGGGTAGAATTACAAAAGGAGGGAAATACTGAAAAAATAATATTTGGGGTAATCTACAGACCCCCTAATATCACTGAAGAGGTAGAAGGTCGGCTGTATAAACAAATAGAGAGGCCGCCCGGGCAGGTACAGTGGTAATAATGGGAGATTTTAACTATCCAGATATAGATTGGGGCCGGGGGTTGGCTAAAACTACAAAGGGGCGTAAATTCCTAAATTTATTGCAGGATAATTTTATGGGCCAGTTTGTGGAGGACCCAACAAGAAGTGATGCCTTGTGGGATCTGATCATTTCCAACAACGCAGAGCTGGTTGGTAATGTAACTGTGCGGGAAAACCTTGGTAATAGCGACCACAATATAGTTACTTTTGACTTAAAATGTAGAAAACAAAGACAGACGGGGAAAGCAAAAACATATAACTTTAAAAAGGCAAATTTCCCTGGGCTGAGATCTGCACTACAGGACATAGACTGGGGGAGGGGTTCTCAAATACTGATACAGAAGGTAAATGGGACATCTTTATATCGACTCTAAATAACTATACAGCTAAATATATACCAAAGGGGAACAAATATAAACGATTAAAACTAAATCCTACATGGCTGACAAATGAGGTTAAAAGAGCAATAAACAACAAAAAAATAGCCTTCAAAAAATACAAATCTGATGGGTCAGCTATAACATTTAAACAGTACAAGGAGCTTAATAAAATCTGTAAAAATGTAATAAAAATAGCAAAAATTCAAAATGAGAGACAGGTGGCCGAAGAAAGCAAAACTAATCCTAAATATTTTTTTAGATATATAAATACAAAAAAACCAAGGGCAGAGCATGTAGGACCCCTTAATAATGATAATGGGGAGGTTGTCACGTGCGATCAAGAGAAGGCGGAGCTACTGAATGGGTTCTTTAGTTCTGTATATACTATGGAAGAAGGAGCTGACATTGGCCAGGTCAGTGCTGGTAACACATCATGTACAGGTCAGTGCTGGTAACACATCATGTACAGGTCAGTGCTGGTAACACATCATGTACAGGTCAGTGCTGGTAACACATCATGTACAGGTCAGTGCTGGTAACACATCATGTACAGGTCAGTGCTGGTAACACATCATGTAATGTACTGAACTGGCTTAATGTAGAGATGGTACAAGGTAAGTTAAGTAAAGTAAATGTAAGCAAATCTCCAGGGCCGGATGGACTACACCCAAGAGTTCTTAGAGAGGTAAGTTCAGTAATATCTGTACCCCTGTTCATGATATTTAGAGATTCTCTGGTGTCTGGTATTGTGCCAAGGGACTGGCGCAAGGCTAATGTGGTACCAATCTTCAAGAAGGGCTCTAGGTCTTCGCCAGGCAATTATAGACCGGTAAGTCTAACGTGCATTGTGGGTAAATAGTTTGAAGGACTTATAAGGGATTACATACAGGAATACATAGGGGATAATAGTATTATAAGTGATAGCCAGCAGGGGTTTACTAAGGATAGAAGGTGTCACCAATCTAATTTGCTTTTATGAAGAGGTGAGTAGAAGCCTTGACAGAGGAATGGCTGTGTATATAGAGGGGGGCTGTGTATATAGAGGGGGGGCTGTGTATATAGAGGGGGGGCTGTGTATATAGAGGGGGGCTGTGTATATAGAGGGGTGCTCTGTATATAGAGGGGGGCTGTGTATACAGAGGAATGGCTGTGGATATAGTGTTTCTGGATTTTGCCAAAGCGTTTGATACTGTCCCTCATAGACGTCTGACAGGTAAGTTAAGGTCTTTGGGCTTGGAAACTTTAGTTTGTAACTGGATTGAACACTGATCATGGATCGTACCCAGAGAGTGGTGGTAAATGATTCGTACTCTGATTGGTCCCCGGTTATTAGTGGTGTACCCCAAGGTTCAGTACTGGGCCCGCTGCTGTTTAATTTATTTATCAATGATATAGAGAATGGTATTAACAGCTCTGTTTCTATCTTTGCAGATGACACCAAGCTTTGTAGCACAGTACAGTCTATAGAGGATGTGCATAAGTTACAAGATGACTTGGATAGACTAAGTGTCTGGGCATCCACTTGGCAAATGAGGTTCAATGTGGATAAATGTATAGTTATGCATCTGGGTACTAATAACCTGCAGCATCGTATGTCTTAGGGGGGATTAAACTGTCAGAGTCACTGGTAGAGAAGGATCTGGGTGTACTTGTAGATCACAGACTACAAAATAGCACAATGTCAGGCTGCTGCTTCCAAAGCCGGCAGGATATTGTCATGTATAAAAAGAGGCATGGACTCGAGGGGCAGGGACATAATACTCCCCCTTTATAAAGCATTGGTACGGCCTCACCTGGAATATGCTGTTCAGTTTTGGTCGCCTGTCCATAAAAGGGACACTGCGGAGTTGGAAAGGGTGCAGAGACGCGCGACTAAACTAATATGGGGCATGGAACATCTTAGCTATGAGGAGCGATTAAAGGAGTTACAATTGTTTAGTCTTGAGAAGAGACGTTTAAGGGGGGATATGATAAACGTATATAAGTATATAAATGGCCCATACAAAAAATATGGAGAAAAACTGTTCCAGGTTAAACCCCCCCAAAGGACGAGGGGGCACTCCCTCCGTCTGGAGAAGAAAAGGTTTAGTCTAAAGGGGCGGCACGCCTTCTTTACCGTGAGGACTGTGAATTTATGGAACGGTCTACCTCAGGAACTGGTCACAGCAGGAACAATTAACAGCTTTAAAGCAGGGTTAGATACATTCCTGGAACAAAATAACATTAATGCTTATGCAGAATTATAAAACTACATCCCTTTCCCTTATCCCCTTACATCCTTCCCTTCAATCCCCTGGTTGGACTTGATGGACGTATGTCTTTTTTCAACCATACTAACTATGTAACTATGTAACTATGTAACTTACCTTGTACCATCTCTACATTAAGCCAGTTCAGTATATTACATGATGTGTTACCAGCACTGACCTGTACATGATGTGTTACCAGCACTGACATGTACATGATGTGTTACCAGCACTGACCTGTACATGATGTGTTACCAGCACTGACCTGTACATGATGTGTTACCAGCACTGACCTGTACATGATGTGTTACCAGCACTGACCTGTACATGATGTGTTACCAGCACTGACCTGTACATGATGTGTTACCAGCACTGACCTGGCCAATGTCAGCTCCTTCTTCCATAGTGTATACAGAACTAAAGAACCCATTCAGTAGCTCCGCCTTCTCTTGATCGCCCGTGACAACCTCCCCATTATCATTATTAAGGGGTCCTACATGCTCTGTCCTTGGTTTTTTTGTATTTATATATCTAAAAAAATATTTAGGATTAGTTTTGCTTTCTTTGGCCACCTGTCTCTCATTTAGAATTTTTGCTGTTTTTATTACATTTTTACAGATTTTATTAAGCTCCTTGTACTGTATAAATGTTATATCTGACCCATCAGATTTGTATTTTTTGAAGGCAATTTTTTTGTTGTTTATTGCTCTTTTAACCTCATTTGTCAGCCATGTAGGATTTAGTTTTAATCGTTTATATTTGTTCCCCTTTGGTATATATTTAGCTGTATAGTTATTTAGAGTTGATATAAAGATGTCCCATTTCCCTTCTGTATCAGTATTTGAGAACCCCTCCCCCAGTCTATGTCCTGTAGTGCAGATCTCAGCCCAGGGAAATTTGCCTTTTTAAAGTTATATGTTTTTGCCTTCCCCGTCTGTCTTTGTTTTCTACATTTTAAGTGAAAAGTAACTATATTGTGGTCGCTATTCCCAAGGTTTTCCCTCACAGTTACATTACCAACCAGCTCTGCGTTGTTGGAAATGATCAGATCCCACAAGGCATCACTTCTTGTTGGGTCCTCCACAAACTGGCCCATAAAATGATCCTGCAATAAATTTAGGAATTGTCGCCCCTTTGTAGTTTTAGCCAACCCCGGACCCCAATCTATATCTGGATAGTTATAATCTCCCATTATTACCACTGTACCTGCCCGGGCGGCCTCTCTATTTGTTTATGAAGCCGAACTTCTATCTCTTCAGTGATATTAGGGGGTCTGTAGATTACCCCAAATATTATTTTTTCAGTATTTCCCTCCTTTTGTAATTCTACCCACAATGATTCCACCTCCTCAGAATCATCACACACTATGGCATCGTTCACACTGACTTTCATACCACTTCTTACATACAGACAGACTCCACCACCTTTTCTGTTCATTCTATCCTTGGGGAACAATGTAAACCCCTGCAGATTGACAGCCCAGTCATGTGAGGAGTCCAGCCATGTCTCAGTGACCCCAACTATATCACCAGCCATGTCTCAGTGACCCCAACTATATCACCAGCCATGTCTCAGTGACCCCAACTATATCACCAGCCATGTCTCAGTGACCCCAACTATATCCCCAGCCATGTCTCAGTGACCCCAACTATATCCCCAGCCATGTCTCAGTGACCCCAACTATATCACCAGCCATGTCTCAGTGACCCCAACTATATCACCAGCCATGTCTCAGTGACCCCAACTATATCACCAGCCATGTCTCAGTGACCCCAACTATATCACCAGCCATGTCTCAGCGACCCCCAACCATATCACCAGCCATGTCTCAGTGACCCCAACTATATCACCAGCCATGTCTCAGTGACCCCAACTATATCACCAGCCATGTCTCAGTGACCCCAACTATATCACCAGCCATGTCTCAGTGACCCCAACTATATCACCAGCCATGTCTCAGTGACCCCAACTATATCACCAGCCATGTCTCAGTGACCCCAACTATATCAATATGTTCCTCCAGTATCAAGGCCTCAAGCTCCCCCATTTTATTTGCTCGGCTTCTGGCATTTGTGAACATTCACTTTACATTTCCATTAAGTTTTACACATATAGTCTCACTAATGGGATATACACCTCCTCTATATACACAGCTCCCCTCTATATACACAGCCCCCATCTATATACACAGCCCCCCCTCTATATACACAGCCCCCTCTATATACACAGCCCCCCTCTATATACACAGCCATTCCTCTATATATACATAGCCCCCCTCTATATACACAGCCCCCCTCTATATACACCTCCTCTATATACACAGCCCCCCCTCTATATACACAGCCCCCTCTATATACACAGCCCCCCTCTATATACACAGCCATTCCTCTATATATACACAGCCCCCCTCTATATACACAGCCCCCGTCTATATACACAGCCCTCCTCTATATACACAGCCTCCCTCTATATACACAGCCCCCCTCTATATACACACAGCCCCCCTCTATATACACAGCCCCCCTCTATATACACCTCCTCTATATACACAGCCCTCCTCTATATACACAGCCCCCCTCTATATACACAGCCCCCCTCTATATACACAGCCCCCCCTCTATATCCACAGCCCCCCTCTATATACACAGCCCCCCCTCTATATACACATCCTCTATATACACAGCCCCCCTCTATATACACAGCCCCCTCTATATACACAGCCCCCCTCTATATACACAGCCATTCCTCTATATACACAGCCCCCCCACTATGTACACAGCCCCCCTTTATGTACAGCCCCCCTCTATATACACAGCCCCCCCGCTATATACACAGCCCCTCTCTATATACAGAGCCCCCCCTCTATATACACAGCCCCCCTCTATATACACAGCCCTCCCTCTATATACACAGCCATTCCTCTATATACACAGCCCCCCCTCTATATACACAGCCCCCCTCTATATACACAGCCATTCCTCTATATACACAGCCCCCCCTCTATATACACAGCCCCCCTCTATATACACAGCCATTCCTCTATATACACAGCCCCCCCTCTATATACACAGCCCCCCTCTATATACACAGCCCCCCTCTATATCCACAGCCCCCCTCTATATACACAGCCCCCCCTCTATATACACAGCCCCCCCTCTATATACACAGCCCCCCTCTATATACACAGCCCCCCTCTATATACACAGCCCCCCTCTATATACACAGCCCCCCTCTCTATATACACAGCCCCCCTCTATATACACAGCCCCCCCTCTATATATACACAGCCCCCCCTCTATGTACACAGCCCCCCTCTATATACACAGCCCCCCCTCTATATACACAGCCCCCCTCTATATACACAGCCCCCCTCTATATACACAGCCCCCCCTCTATATACACAGCCCCCCTCTATATACACAGCCCCCCCTCTATATACACAGCCCCCCCTCTATATACACAGCCCCCCTCTCTATATACACAGCCCCCCTCTCTATATACACAGCTCCCCTCTATATACACAGCCCCCTCTATATACACAGCCCCCCTCTATATGCACAGCCCCCCTCTATATACACAGCCCCCCTCTATATACACAGCCCCCCTCTATATACATAGCCCCCCCCTCTATATGCACAGCCCCCCTCTATATACACAGCCCCCCTCTATATACACAGCCCCCCCTCTATATACACAGCCCCCCTCTATATACACAGCCCCCCCCCTCTATATACACAGCCCCCCTCTATATACACAGCCCCCCCCCTCTATATACACAGCCCCCCTCTATATACACAGCCATTCCTCTGTCAAGGCTTCTACTCACCTCTTCATAAAAGCAGATTAGATTGGTGACACCTTCTATCCTTAGTAAACCCCTGCTGGCTCTCACTTATAATACTATTATCCCCTATGTATTCCTGTATGTAATCCCTTATAAGTCCTTCAAACAATTTACCCACAATGCACGTTAGACTTACCGGTCTATAGTTTCCTGGGGAAGACCTAGAGCCCTTCTTGAAGATTGGCACCACATTAGCCTTGCGCCAGTCCCTTGGCACAATACCAGACACCAGAGAATCTCTAAATATCATGAACAGGGGTACAGATATTACTGAACTTACCTCTCTAAGAACTCTTGGGTGTAGTCCATCCGGCCCTGGAGATTTGCTTACATTTATATTACTTAACTTACCTTGTACCATCTCTACATTAAGCCAGTTCAGTACATTACATGATGTGTTACCAGCACTGACCTGTACATGATGTGTTACCAGCACTGACCTGTACATGATGTGTTACCAGCACTGACCTGTACATGATGTGTTACCAGCACTGACCTGTACATGATGTGTTACCAGCACTGACCTGTACATGATGTGTTACCAGCACTGACCTGTACATGATGTGTTACCAGCACTGACCTGTACATGATGTGTTACCAGCACTGACCTGTACATGATGTGTTACCAGCACTGACCTGTACATGATGTGTTACCAGCACTGACCTGTCCAATGTCAGCTCCTCCTTCTTCCATAGTATATACAGAACTAAAGAACCCATTCAGTAGCTCCGCCTTCTCTTGATCGCCTGTGACAACCTCCCCATTATCATTATTAAGGGGTCCTACATGCTCTGTCCTTGGTTTTTTTTTGTATTTATAAATTTAGGATTAGTTTTGCTTTCTTCGGCCACCTGTCTCTCATTATAAATTTTTGCTGTTTTTATTACATTTTTACAGATTTTATTAAGCTCTTTGTACTGTATAAATGTTATCGCTGACCCATCAGATTTGTATTATTTGAAGGCTATTTTTTTGTTGTTTATTGCTCTTTTAACCTCATTTGTCAGCCATGTAGGATTTCATTTTAATGGTTTATATTTGTTCCCCTTTGGTATATATTTAGCTGTATAGTTATTTAGAGATGATATAAAGATGTCCCATTTCCCTTCTGTATCAGTATTTGAGAACCCCTCCCCCAGTCTATGTCCTGTAGTGCAGATCTCAGCCCAGGGAAATTTGCCTTTCTAAAGTTATATGTTTTTGCCTTCCCCGTCTGTCTTTGTTTTCTACATTTTAAGTGAAAAGTAACTATATTGTGGTCGCTATTACCAAGGTTTTCCCGCACAGTTACATTACCAACCAGCTCTGCGTTGTTGGAAATGATCAGATCCCACAAGGCATCACTTCTTGTTGGGTCCTCCACAAACTGGCCCATAAAATTATCCTGCAATAAATTTAGGAATTGTCGCCCCTTTGTAGTTTTAGCCAACCCCCGGCCCCAATCTATATCTGGATAGTTAAAATCTCCCATTATTACCACTGTACCTGCCCGGGCGGCCCTCTCTATTTGTTTATACAGCCGACCTTCTATCTCTTCAGTGATATTAGGGGGTCTGTAGATTACACCAAATATTATTTTTTCAGTATTTCCCTCCTTTTGTAATTCTACCCACAGTGATTCCACCTCCTCAGAATCATCACACACTATGGCATCGTTCACACTGACTTTCATACCACTTCTTACATACAGACAGACTCCACCACCTTTTCTGTTCATTCTATCCTTGTGAAACAATGTAAACCCCTGCAGATTAACGGCCCAGTCATGTGAGGAGTCCAGCCATGTCTCAGTGACCCCAACTATATCACCAGCCATGTCTCAGTGACCCCAACTATATCACCAGCCATGTCTCAGTGACCCCAACTATATCACCAGCCATGTCTCAGTGACCCCAACTATATCACCAGCCATGTCTCAGTGACCCCAACTATATCACCAGCCATGTCTCAGTGACCCCAACTATATCATCAGCCATGTCTCAGTGACCCCAACTATATCACCAGCCATGTCTCAGTGACCCCAACTATATCACCAGCCATGTCTCAGTGACCCCAACTATATCACCAGCCATGTCTCAGTGACCCCAACTATATCATCAGCCATGTCTCAGTGACCCCAACTATATCACCAGCCATGTCTCAGTGACCCCAACTATATCACCAGCCATGTCACAGTGACCCCAACTATATCACCAGCCATGTCTCAGTGACCCCAACTATATCACCAGCCATGTCTCAGTGACCCCAACTATATCACCAGCCATGTCTCAGTGACCCCAACTATATCACCAGCCATGTCTCAGTGACCCCAACTATATCACCAGCCATGTCTCAGTGACCCCAACTATATCACCAGCCATGTCTCAGTGACCCCAACTATATCACCAGCCATGTCTCAGTGACCCCAACTATATCACCAGCCATGTCTCAGTGACCCCAACTATATCACCAGCCATGTCTCAGTGACCCCAACTATATCACCAGCCATGTCTCAGTGACCCCAACTATATCACCAGCCATGTCTCAGTGACCCCAACTATATCACCAGCCATGTCTCAGTGACCCCAACTATATCACCAGCCATGTCTCAGTGACCCCAACTATATAACCAGCCATGTCTCAGTGACCCCAACTATATCATCAGCCATGTCTCAGTGACCCCAACTATATCACCAGCCATGTCTCAGTGACCCCAACTATATCACCAGCCATGTCTCAGTGACCCCAACTATATCACCAGCCATGTCTCAGTGACCCCAACTATATCATCAGCCATGTCTCAGTGACCCCAACTATATCACCAGCCATGTCTCAGTGACCCCAACTATATCACCAGCCATGTCACAGTGACCCCAACTATATCACCAGCCATGTCTCAGTGACCCCAACTATATCACCAGCCATGTCTCAGTGACCCCAACTATATCACCAGCCATGTCTCAGTGACCCCAACTATATCACCAGCCATGTCTCAGTGACCCCAACTATATCACCAGCCATGTCTCAGTGACCAACTATATCACCAGCCATGTCTCAGTGACCCCAACTATATCACCAGCCATGTCTCAGTGACCCCAACTATATCACCAGCCATGTCTCAGTGACCCCAACTATATCACCAGCCATGTCTCAGTGACCCCAACTATATCACCAGCCATGTCTCAGTGACCCCAACTATATCACCAGCCATGTCTCAGTGACCCCAACTATATCACCAGCCATGTCTCAGTGACCCCAACTATATCACCAGCCATGTCTCAGTGACCCCAACTATATCACCAGCCATGTCTCAGTGACCCCAACTTTATCACCAGCCATGTCTCAGTGACCCCAACTATATCACCAGCCATGTCTCAGTGACCCCAACTATATCACCAGCCATGTCTCAGTGACCCCAACTATATCACCAGCCATGTCTCAGTGACCCCAACTATATCACCAGCCATGTCTCAGTGACCCCAACTATATCACCAGCCATGTCTCAGTGACCCCAACTATATCACCAGCCGTGTCTCAGTGACCCCAACTATATCACCAGCCATGTCTCAGTGACCCCAACTATATCACCAGCCATGTCTCAGTGACCCCCAACCATATCACCAGCCATGTCTCAGTGACCCCAACTATATCACCAGCCATGTCTCAGTGACCCCAACTATATCACCAGCCATGTCTCAGTGACCCCAACTATATCACCAGCCATGTCTCAGTGACCCCATGTCTCAGTGACCCCAACTATATCACCAGCCATGTCTCAGTGACCCCAACTATATCACCAGCCATATCTCAGTGACCCCCAACCATATCACCAGCCATGTCTTAGTGACCCCAACTATATCACCAGCCATGTCTCAGTGACCCCAACTATATCACCAGCCATGTCTCAGTGACCCCAACTATATCACCAGCCATGTCTCAGTGACCCCAACTATATCACCAGCCATGTCTCAGTGACCCCAACTATATCACCAGCCATGTCTCAGTGACCCCAACTATATCACCAGCCATGTCTCAGTGACCCCAACTATATCACCAGCCATGTCTCAGTGACCCCAACTATATCACCAGCCATGTCTCAGTGACCCCAACTATATCACCAGCCATGTCTCAGTGACCCCAACTATATCACCAGCCATGTCTCAGTGACCCCAACTATATCACCAGCCATGTCTCAGTGACCCCAACTATATCACCAGCCATGTCTCAGTGACCCCAACTATATCACCAGCCATGTCTCAGTGACCCCAACTATATCACCAGCCATGTCTCAGTGACCCCAACTATATCACCAGCCATGTCTCAGTGACCCCAACTATATCACCAGCCATGTCTCAGTGACCCCAACTATATCACCAGCCATGTCTCAGTGACCCCAACTATATCACCAGCCATGTCTCAGTGACCCCAACTATATCACCAGCCATGTCTCAGTGACCCCAACTATATCACCAGCCATGTCTCAGTGACCCCAACTATATCACCAGCCATGTCTCAGTGACCCCCAACCATATCACCAGCCATGTCTCAGTGACCCCAACTATATCACCAGCCATGTCTCAGTGACCCCAACTATATCACCAGCCATGTCTCAGTGACCCCAACTATATCACCAGCCATGTCTCAGTGACCCCAACTATATCACCAGCCATGTCTCAGTGACCCCAACTATATCACCAGCCATGTCTCAGTGACCCCCAACCATATCACCAGCCATGTCTCAGTGACCCCAACTATATCACCAGCCATGTCTCAGTGACCCCAACTATATCACCAGCCATGTCTCAGTGACCCCAACTATATCACCAGCCATGTCTCAGTGACCCCAACTATATCCCCAGCCATGTCTCAGTGACCCCAACTATATCCCCAGCCATGTCTCAGTGACCCCAACTATATCACCAGCCATGTCTCAGTGACCCCAACTATATCACCAGCCATGTCTCAGTGACCCCAACTATATCACCAGCCATGTCTCAGTGACCCCAACTATATCACCAGCCATGTCTCAGTGACCCCAACTATATCACCAGCCATGTCTCAGTGACCCCCAACCATATCACCAGCCATGTCTCAGTGACCCCAACTATATCACCAGCCATGTCTCAGTGACCCCAACTATATCACCAGCCATGTCTCAGTGACCCCAACTATATCACCAGCCATGTCTCAGTGACCCCAACTATATCACCAGCCATGTCTCAGTGACCCCAACTATATCACCAGCCATGTCTCAGTGACCCCCAACCATATCACCAGCCATGTCTCAGTGACCCCAACTATATCACCAGCCATGTCTCAGTGACCCCAACTATATCACCAGCCATGTCTCAGTGACCCCAACTATATCACCAGCCATGTCTCAGTGACCCCAACTATATCACCAGCCATGTCTCAGTGACCCCAACTATATCACCAGCCATGTCTCAGTGACCCCCAACCATATCACCAGCCATGTCTCAGTGACCCCAACTATATCACCAGCCATGTCTCAGTGACCCCAACTATATCACCAGCCATGTCTCAGTGACCCCAACTATATCACCAGCCATGTCTCAGTGACCCCAACTATATCACCAGCCATGTCTCAGTGACCCCAACTATATCACCAGCCATGTCTCAGTGACCCCAACTATATCAATATGTTCCTCCAGTATCAAGGCCTCCAGCTCCCCCATTTTATTTGCTCGGCTTCTGGCATTTGTGAACATTCACTTTACATTTTCATCCTTTATGTTATTGGGGTTAATGGGATTCAAGGGTGTAAGTTTTATTTACACCAAAAAAATATTTAATATCAAAATTTAAGTTGTAATTCTCAGTATGCAATTTATTTATTATCATGTAGTTGTAATCTACAATATGTAGGACGCACGATCCAAGCGATTCGTTGTCACATGTCTAAACACCGTTCTAATATTAAGAACAAATTCACACTACATCGCGTTTCACGTCATTTTACTTTAGTGCATGACAGTGACGAATCTTCCTTACGTTTGGTCATTTTAGAGTCTGTCCCTTCGGACAAACCAAATCGCTTTCAGTATCTGATTAACCGTGAGTCCTATTGGACTTTTACTTTGTCCATGTTAATGCCGCATGGTCTGAACGAGACCATAGAGAACGTACGTTAGTTTCCCTATGTTCTCTTTGGTCTCGTTCAGACCATGTTTTTCCCTCTGTTGTTGATATCTACATATGGTTATCATCTTTTATATCCATGGTGTTTTTAAATATTTATATTTATGCAGTTTACGGTGATAATTATTCTCCTATTTGAATTACTACAGACTTTTTATTAGCATCAATATATATATATTTTATAATACTTTTTATTCATTATTTTAGGTATTATGCTTTTGATGCTGTATTGCATCTGCGCTATAATGCATATATACATTATATTTTCTACTTTCTGTGTTTTGTATTGTATAGATTTGTTGGTTGAATTATATATATTTTTTAGATGGATTTACCTGTGAAATGTAATTTTCCTGTGAAATGCAATATGCCTGGGTTTGGATTGGTTAGTCGGGGCTCATCCCCCTGACGTACCCTCCCATTCTCCAGATAAATTCATTGCCCATGTGTCTCTAACTATGCCTGATGAAGCTGCTGTTGCAGTGAAACGCGTTGCATGATGGGAGAATAAATAACCATTGTTTTTATCCATTCGTTTGATCCTCTGTGTTCAGCGCCACGCTTAGACCGCTGTCCTTCTTTGAAGCACTCCGTTTTACTTCCATGCCAGACTGGTCGGCTGTGGACACCATATTTTTATGTGCTCACCATTGTTGTGTATGCGGATAATTTATACCATTACGTATACCTCACCGGTTTATCTATTAATACACCATGGAGCACTGTATCCCCTCTTTTTTTGTTATAGTTATACGCATAATATGTCAACAATAATAATAGTGATAAGAATAATAACTATAATAATAATTAAATGGATCACAATAAAAAAAACATTTATAAATAAAAATCAGTGGATTCTGTCCCAGCAGTCCAAGAGGTGAGTCCACCCTGTGTGCCTGTAGCTTCCACTTCAAGTGCTCCAATCACAGGTATGGTTGCAGAGAATTTGAGCGTTGCACCTACATTCTTTGTGCCTACTAGTATACGGAAGGATATTTTAGAAGGCAAAGATGACAAGTTCCATTACACAAGTTACTTGCATCATATTGTTACTGACACGTCTTCAGAGCAATACCGTTTACCTAGTCATAGTATGTGACTTGCCCATCATACCTGACACACATTCAGGTGGAAGTTATTTGCAATTATCGTTACTGACACGTCTTCAGATCAATACCTCAGTCAAAAACATATGTTAACCCCTTAAGGACTCAGGGTTTTTCCGTTTTTGCACTTTCGTTTTTTCCTCCTATTCTTTTAAAAATCATAACCCTTTCAATTTTCCACCTAAAAATCCATATTATGGCTTATTTTTTGCGTCGCCAATTCTACTTTGCAGTGACATTAGTCATTTTACCCAAAAATGCACGGCGAAATGGAAAAAAAAAATCATTGTGCGACAAAATCAAAGAAAAAACGCCATTTTGTAACTTTTGGGGGCTTCCGTTTCTACGCAGTGCATATTTCGGTAAAAATTACACCTTATCATTATTCTGTAGGTCCATACGGTTAAAATGATCCCCGACTTATATAGGTTGGATATTGTCGCACTTCTGGAAAAAATCATAACTACATGCAGGAAAATTTATACGTTTAAAAATGTCATCTTCTGACCCCTATAACTTTTTTATTTTTCCACGTACGGGGCGGTATGAGGCTCATTTTTTGCACCGTGATCTGAAGTTTTTATCGGTATGATTTTTGTTTTGATCGGACTTTTTGATCACTTTCTATTAATTTTTTAATGGTATAAAAAGTGACCAAAAATGTGCTTTTTTTGACTTTGGAATTTTTTTGCACGTACGCCATTGACCGTGCGGTTTAATTAATGATATATTTTTATAGTTCGGACATTTACGCACGCGGCGATACCACATATGTTTATTTATTTATTTTTTTTACACTGTTTTATTTTTTTTATGGGAAAAGGGGGGTGATTCAAACTTTTATTAGGGAAGGGGTTAAATGACCTTTATTAACACTTTTTTTTTTTTTTTTTTTGCAGTTTTATATATAGGGACCTATAACACTGCACACACTGATCATTGTTATCCCATAGGGACCTATAACACTGCACACACTGATCATTGTTATCCCATAGGGACCTATAACACTGCACACACTGATCATTGTTATCCCATAGGGACCTATAACACTGCACACACTGATCATTGTTATCCCATAGGGACCTATAACACTGCACACACTGATCATTGTTATCCCATAGGGACCTATAACACTGCACACACTGATCATTGTTATCCCATAGGGACCTATAACACTGCACACACTGATCTCTTATACTGATCATTATTATCCCATAGGAGACTATAACACTGCACACACTGATCTCTTATACTGATCATTGTTATCCCATAGGAGACTATAACACTGCACACACTGATCTCTTATACTGATCATTATTATCCCATAGGGACCTATAACACTGCACACACTGATCTCTTATACTGATCATTATTATCCCATAGGAGACTATAACACTGCACACACTGATCTCTTATACTGATCATTGTTATCCCATAGGAGACTATAACACTGCACACACTGATCTCTTATACTGATCATTATTATCCCATAGGGACCTATAACACTGCACACACTGATCTCTTATACTGATCATTGTTATCCCATAGGGACCTATAACACTGCACACACTGATCTCTTATACTGATCATTATTATCCCATAGGAGACTATAACACTGCACACACTGATCTCTTATACTGATCATTATTATCCCATAGGGACCTATAACACTGCACACACTGATCTCTTATACTGATCATTGTTATCCCATAGGGGACTATAACACTGCACACACTGATCTCTTATACTGATCACTGTTATCCCATAGGAGACTATAACACCGCACACACTGATCTCTTATACTGATCATTATTATCCCATAGGGACCTATAACACTGCACACACTGATCTCTTATACTGATCATTGTTATCCCATAGGGACCTATAACACTGCACACACTGATCTCTTATACTGATCATTGTTATCCCATAGGGACCTATAACACTGCACACACTGATCTCTTATACTGATCATTATTATCCCATAGGAGACTATAACACTGCACACACTGATCATTATTATCCCATAGGAGACAATAACACTGCACACACTGATCATTGTTATCCCATAGGGACCTGTAACACTGCACACACTGATCTCTTATACTGATCATTGTTATCCCATAGGAGACTATAACACTGCACACACTGATCTCTTATACTGATCACTGTTATCCCATAGGGACCTATAACACTGCACACACTGATCTCTTATACTGATCATTATTATCCCATAGGGACCTATAACACTGCACACAATGATCTCTTATACTGATCATTGTTATCCCATAGGGACCTATAACACTGTACACACTGATCTCTTATACTGATCATTATTATCCCATAGGGACCTATAACACTGCACACACTGATCTCTTATACTGATCATTGTTATCCCATAGGGACCTATAACACTGCACACACTGATCTCTTATACTGATCATTATTATCCCATAGGGACCTATAACACTGCACACAATGATCTCTTATACTGATCATTGTTATCCCATAGGGACCTATAACACTGTACACACTGATCTCTTATACTGATCATTATTATCCCATAGGGATCTATAACACTGCACACACTGATCTCTTATACTGATCAATGTTATCCCATAGGGACCTATAACACTGCACACACTGATCTCTTATACTGATCATTATTATCCCATAGGGACCTATAACACTGCACACACTGATCTCTTATACTGATCATTATTATCCCATAGGGACCTATAACACTGCACACACTGATCTCTTATACTGATCATTGTTATCCCATAGGGACCTATAACACTGTACACACTGATCTCTTATACTGATCATTATTATCCCATAGGGACCTATAACACTGCACACACTGATCTCTTATACTGATCATTGTTATCCCATAGGGACCTATAACACTGCACACACTGATCTCTTATACTGATCATTATTATCCCATAGGGACCTATAACACTGCACACACTGATCTCTTATACTGATCATTGTTATGCCATAGGAGACTATAACACAGCACACACTGATCTCTTATACTGATCATTATTATCCCATAGGGACCTATAACACTGCACACACTGATCTCTTATACTGATCATTATTATCCCATAGGGACCTATAACACTGCGCACACTTATCTCTTATACTGATCATTAATATCCCATAGGGACCTATAACACTGCACACACACTGATCTCTTACACTGATCATTATTATCCCATAGGAGACTATAACACTGCACACACTGATCTCTTATACTGATCATTATTATCCCATAGGGACCTATAACACTGCACACACTGATCTCTTATACTGATCATTGTTATCCCATAGGGACCTATAACACTGCACACACTGATCTCTTATACTGATCATTGTTATCCCATAGGGACCTATAACACTGCACACACTGATCTCTTATACTGATCATTGTTATCCCATAGGGACCTATAACACTGCACACACTGATCTTTTACACAGATCACAGGCATGTATTAACACGCCTGTGATCAGCATTATCGGCGCTTGACTGCTCCTGCCTGGATCTCAGGCACGGAGCAGTCATTCGTCGATCGAACACCGAGGAGGCAGGTAAGGGCCCTCCCGGTGTCCTGTCAGCTGTTCGGGATGCCGTGATTTCACCGTGGCGGTCCCGAACAGCCCGACTGAGCAGCCGGGTCACTTTCACTTTCACTTTAGAAGCGGCGGTCAGCTTTGACTGCCGCTTCTAAAGGGTTAATACCGCACATCGCCGCGATCGGCGATGTGTGGTATTAGCCGTGGGTCCCGGCCGTTGATGAGCACCGGGACCGACGTGATATGATGCAGGATCGCGGCGCGATCCCGCTTCAAATCGCGGAAGCCGGCGCAGGACGTAAATATACGTCCTGCGTCGTTAAGGGGTTAAAAAAATAAAATAAATATATATATATGGATTTATATAGATGTATATTCTTTTTGACACTCTTGAAAGGCAAATGTTTATAGCTCACTTATACGTTCTTAGTATGGCGCTCTCATGTCAATCACACAGTAGCCATTACTCCATTTGGTACGATTTTTCAATCCATTAGATCTGGTCATTTTCAGTCCTTTTCTTTCAGGTTATAGCTCTTGGTGATGGCGCCTTTGGGTTTCTGTTGCTATGTACCAAGTCCATCACATCAAATATCAGCACATTTATCAATGTTCACCACAGTTGATCAATATCTATCGTTCCGTCAGCTGCGTTAATATCTCTAATCATATCTTCCAGGTTGTTTTCCCCGCACAGGGAAGCGTCAGTGCAATAACACTTACTTATTGGCGGTAGAAGTTATTACAAACTTTCATCACCTATTGTTGCTGACACGTTTTCAGAGCAATGGGTCTCACATCACACACATGCAGTAGCATAGCCCTCATGACCCGTCACACTTCACACACAGATTTACTCGACACTCGCTCCAAGCAAACATTATGGGGGACATTTATCATCGTTGCTTTGGTAAGCAAGTTCTGTAGGCATTTTGTTTTGCTTTAGTTTTGCTTCTGTATGGTACAGTTATCATACTATCACAGGGGGGGGGGGGGGGTTGATAAATTTGGCTAACATAAACAAAAACCAATAAGTCACTTTTGAATACCATTTTTTTAGCACACAAGAGAAAAAACAATAAATGACTTCAGAACACCATTTTTTTTTATTTTTTTTTACTTCTCATTTCAGATCCATGTATCCTGTGGATTACTTTAGATTCGGAGGACTACGGTGACCAGTGTTTTTTTTGTTTAATGTTAGTAAAATGGTTAACGAGGGCTTTTGGGGGAGTGTATTTTTTAATACTTTTTTTTAAATGTGTTGTGCTTTTTTTATTTTAATTTACTTTACAGGCTTAGTAGTGGAAACTGTCTTATAGAGGGAATCCATTACTAAGTCGGGCTTAGTGTTAGACACAAAAACAGCTAGCGCTAACCACCAATTATTACCCCCGGTACCCACCGCCACAAGGGTGCCGGGAAGAGCCGCTACCAACAGGCCCGGAGCATCAAAAATGGCGCTCCTGGGCCTAGGTGGTAACAGGCTGGTGTTATTTAGGCTGGGGACGGCCAGTAACACTGGTTGCCCACCCTGGTAACATCAGGCTGTTGTTGCTTGGTTGGTATTTGGCTTAGAATAAAAATAGGGGGAACCTTATGCTTTTTTTTTTTTTTGCATAATTAAATATAAAAAAAAACGCATAGGATTCCCCGTATTTTCATTCTCAGCCAGATACCAACCAAGCAGCAACAGCCTGATGCCTGGGTGGGCAAGGACCATTGTTACTCACCCTCCCCAGCCTAAATAACGCCAGCCTGTTACCGCATAGGCCCAGGAGCGCCATTTTTGACGCTCCGGGCCTGTTGGTAGCAGCTCTTCCCAGCACCCCTGTGGCGTTGGGTACCGGGGTAATAATTGGGGGTTAGCACTAGCTGTTTTTGTGGATAACACTAAGCCCGGCTTAGTAATGGTTTCCGTCTATAAAGACAGCTTCCACTACTAAGCCTGTCAAGTAAATAAAAAAAATTTATTCCAAAAAATTTATTTAAAAAAAAATTTATTCCAAAAAAACACTCCCCCACAAGACTGCGTTAACCATTTTATTAACATTAAACAGAAAGAAAAAAAACGCTGAAAATTGACGCAATCCACCCAATCCAAAGAAGTCCACAGGATACACGGATCTGAAATGAGAAAAAAAAGAAAAAAAAAAGGGGGTGTGGACTGCCATGAGCGTGGACAGACGTTAGTTCACAGAGCTCCGTCTCCACGGCCTTGCACAGGAGGAATTAGACCTACTCCATAGGTGCCCGATGGTCAGGAAGGGGCCGTAAGACGTTGGGACCACCACAGCAATCTTCGGTCCCGATCCACAACTTCTTTAGCCCGCTGCAGGGACTCGCTGAACAGCAAGGCCTCATGCCCAGACACTCCAAGATGGCACGTGAACCTCCAGATGCAGTGCTGCCCGCCCACTCTCCCCCAGTCACCAGGCAGAGTGTGGCTCAAGCAGGGACGGCACCGCCGAAGAAACATTTCCCGGCCCTGCTGAACTTACCGGTGAGGTCGCCGGCACACAGAGATCCTCCCTGCAGAATGGAGTCCTCACATGTATCTGCCGGGACTCCATTGCGGCAGCCTCCTCCTCAGTCAGCAACTGCTCTGGGGAAGCGGTCCCATGCAGCGCAGCCAGACCCTGCTGCAGCTGACAGTCTGAGACGGCTCTCCCTCTCTGCGGACCCAGGGAGAGGGATGGAGCAGGAGCGACGAGCGACGAACCTCCGGAGGAGACTCAGGGGGCCTGACCAACTGCCCATACTGTGCCATGACAGGCCCTCCTCCACTGCCACCTCAGAACTGGGGGCGGTATCACCCTCGCAGTGCTTCCTCTCCCTGTTTAGAAGTCAGGAGGGGTCCCCCCCCCCCCACCACCACTGCACCTCTCAATGCAGGCATCAGCATCTGGGGATGTGGGACCACCCTGTCCCGGTTTTCCCCCTGGGACACCCCCGGATGCGCTATGGGGGGACAGCGACTGTCCATTCTCACCTCCTCAGCCCGGCTGCGACTCAGCACACCATGTTGGTCCCTCACCATGCACCGCCAGTCCCTGCTGGGGATAAGCATGAACCCCTGCAGACCAACCGTCCCTCCAGCTCAGCCGCGGGTATGGGCGACCTGTTGTCGGCTTCACTTCCCTCACCTGACCAAGCTGTGGCCTTGCTGAAGGGCCACCCCGAACTCCAGGTTCTCCTAGCGCTGCTTCCTACTAAAGGAGATATGTCGGCCATAGCCTTAAACCTGAAATATGCTTGGCTTCAGGACCTGCAGCCAGTCAAGAGTGATGTTGCGGACCTGCAGAGCAGAGTGAGGTCTCTTGAAAGCTTCTAAACTACGGTCTTTGACACAGTAAGGGATATGAAATCTGCCCTGAGTGCCCAGTCCTCCATACAGCAGTCCCTGGCGGATCATCTAGACGATGTCGAGAATAGAAGTCGACGAAATAATGTCCGGATCCGCGGCCTTCCGGAGGCCACCCAGACTCTGGACCTGCTGCCCACGGTAGTGGGAATCTTCAACATGCTGCTGCATCGCCCACGGAACACTCATTGAAATCGATAGAGCCCATAGAGCACTCAGAGCCCCGAGCGCAGATCCTGCCCGCCCGAGAGACGTTATTTGTCGGGAGCACCGATATTCCCTGAAAGAAATGATAATGCTCAAAGCGAGGCAAGGGGGTACCGTAGACTTTGATGGCGCCACCCTTCAGTTGTACCCTGACCTGTCAAGGCGCATCCTCCGCCTGAGGGCACTCCTGAGACCGCTGCTGCGGGTTCTCCAGAACCGTCAAATGCCGTACCGATGGGGCTTCCACTTCGCCCTCTATGTCTCCACTGGAGAAGCTGTGGCCTCCCTTAGGGCCCCTGGAGACCTCCCTGCATTTCTCTCCACCCTCGGAGTGCCACCAATGTCCATTCCGGAGTGGAGTGACTTCTGGAACGACCCTTTTGCGGCTCCACCTGCACCCAGCGCCTCCCAGAGAGCTTCTACCAGGCGCACTAATTCAGGATGGCAGTTGCCGCAGCGCCCGCGGGGGGCACGCCGCCAGTCAGTTTGGCCCTTGCCGGAATCATAAGGACTGGGACTGTGCCTCACCCTATATTGGACTACTCCTGGATGTTCAGGCGGTGACTGTCTCTCAGTGGACTGTGCTGGTGTGGCCTCGGTGACTCTCTTTGCCTCTTCGTTATGTTACCTCATTTTCTGAGCCCATCGCCAGAGGCATGGAGCCTGACGAAGTGCCTTCTTCAAGCATGGACGACCACTGCACATTCCCATGGGGAGTGCCGCTTGCCTTATCGTACTTTTTTGGTTGCTAGTTAAGTTGTGTTGTATGCATGTCTCCCCCTCTCCATTCCCTCCTCCCCCCTTCACCCCTTCCTGCCTCCATCCTCTCCTCCCCCCCACTTCTTCCCGCCTCCATTCCCTCCTCCCCCTCTTTTTTTTCTCCCCTCCACCCGGTCCCCATTCCCTCCCCCCCCCCACCTTCCCAACGGTTGCGGACTCAGCCCCCCCTCTTCCCACTCCCCCCCTAGGCCCTCCTGCCCCCTCCTCCTGACTGTCGCCGAAGCCCCTCATTGATAGGAAACCTCTTCCTCTCAGACCATGCTCCGGTCTTTTGCACGATCTGAATGCCCCACGGTTCTCGTGGCGTCTTAATGAGACCCTCCTCAGGGACCCCCTCTGTTTGGCGGACCTAAAGATAGCCATTGCCAACTTTGTGGAGGTTCATGCGTCCGATCTCACGCTGCTTCCTCTACAATGGGAATCGCTCAAATGTGCGTTGAGGGGAATCCTCATTAGTCATGGCTCCCGCCTCAAGAGGGAAAGAGGGGCTAAACTGCAGCGCCTCTTTGGGGAGCTATATGCACTGGAAACTCTTCATAAGAGATCACAGCAGGAGTCCACGCTGAGGGACCTCATTAGGACGCGCCACGATATTTGTGCTCTGTTCAATTACTTGTACAGGCAATACCGTCAGAGGTGCTCCCGAGCCTTTTATGAATGGCAGATACTTGGCTAGAGCTCTCAGGGACAAGCGTGCTGCCCTGTATATACCCTCAATATGCTCACCAGACGGTGGAGTCGTTCCTTACGGACGATATACTTCGAGCCTTCGAACACTACTATACCAACCTCTATAATCTTCTTCAGCCCTTCCTCCGCCGGCGCCCCTACCTCCCATCTCCCTACGTGACTACATTCATCTGACCGCCCTCCCCAGACTATCTGACTCTGACATTGAGGAGCTTGAAGCACCCTTCACTGAGATGGAGATCGTGCATGCCATAACCAATCTGCCCTCGGGTAAGAGTCCCAGACCCGACGGTTACACATCTAAATTTTTCAAAGTCCTCAAGGACGACCTGCTCCCCATCCTTAGCCGCACCTTTAATTGTATCTCCCCAGGATCAGGCCTCCCTCCTTCCTTAGCGCTTACATCACGGTCATCCCAAAGGAGGGTCGGGATCCCAACCTATGCGGTAGCTATCGCCCCATATCCCTCCTCAACACCAAACTTTTCACTAAGCTCATAGCGGATCATTTGGTGGCTGTCCTTGGGCCCCTAGTCCACCTGGATCAATCAGGATTCCTCCGAACTAGAGAGGCACATGATAACACGGTATGGGCCTTCTCCATCATCCACAGGGCTTCTGCCGGTAGACGACCCCTGATGATTCTCTCCCTCGACGCCGAACAGGCTTCCGACCGGGTGGACTGGGAATTCATGGAGGCCTCCTTGGAGCAAATTGGTCTGGACAATGACCCACAAGCCCGGGTTCGAGTGAACAGCTCTCTTTCCTCCCCGATTCCCATCCGAGAGCCCGCTCTCCCCCCTCCTTTACGTACTCTGCATTGAGCACCTGTTAATTGCACTCCGAAGGAACCCTGACATCAAGGGATTTTCCCTTGGGGGCGACGTGCATCTCTGCTCTACGTTCGCGGTTGACCTCCTCCTTTATCTTTCCTCCCCTCACACTTCCCTCCCAGCGGCTCTGCGAACCCTCCAAATCTACTCCCATTTTAGTAACCACAAGATTAACATGACCAAAAGTGTGGCAATGCCAATTTCCCTCTCAGAGACAGACATCGCACGCATAAAAAGGGAGCATCTGTTCCAGTGGGCTCCGAGATCGATTAAATACCTGGTGGTCCATGTACCAACAAACTTACACTACGCCTTTACTCTTAACTTTTCACCCCTTCTTTCTGCTCTTGAGAGGGATTTGACGGTTGACTGGCACCTTCTCCTGGCTCGGGAGGGCCAACATCCTCAAAATGAACGTCCTCCCACGCTTGTTATACCTTTTCCAGGCCATCCCCATAGCTATCCCTCTCCCCTTCTTCAGTAAACTAGACAAACTGATCCACTCCTTCTTTCTGGACTTCCTGCATGGCCGAACCGCAAAGCGATGGGTGGCGGTGGAACTCTTCGAGACCACCTTTGAACTTGCGACCTACCCCTGGCTCCCCAGAGGGGCACCCTTGGCGGACACACTACGCACCGTACCATGGGTAACCAAGGAGCTAGTCATGACCCTTAGAAGCTACCTTCCTAGGACTAAATTATTCTTCCCTGATGGCCCTTTGACTCCAGTCCTCGGCAACCCCCTGTTCCCGCCTGGGCTGACACGTACCTCTTTTCTCGGCCACTCTTACCCTCCCATTGCGAACTTTCCTCACGGGGACTGTACTACGCCCCTATGAGGGCCTGGTACCGGTCCATCTCCACACCCCAGCTAGGCGAATGCAATATCTCCAACTCAGACATTTTGTGGAAACCACTGGCAGAAATCTCGACTTGACTAGACCCCTTCTCCCATTCGAAGAGCTGTGTGCTTCCTCCACCCAGGTGTCTAGAGCAGTCTCCCAGATCTATAGCCTCCTTCTTGAGGAGGCTGCCCAAAGCCCCCCTGCATTCGTGACGGCCTGGGAGGGGGAACTACACACTACTTTTGCACCCTCAGATTGGTCCGCTGCCCTCCTTCGGTGTCATACATTCTCCATCACTTGTAGAACCCAGGAGACGAATTATAAAATTGTTTCCAGGTGGAATAGGATCCCCGTGTTACTACACAAAATGTACCCATTAGTATAAGACCTGTGCTGGCGATGTGGTGGGCCCAGGGCACGATGTCACATATCTGGTGGTCCTGTCCCTCTCTACAACCCTTCTGGTCGATCGTGATCTCTGTGACAGGTGTGACCTACCCTAATGACCCGACGGTCCTCCTTTTACCTATCATGCCCGCAGCTAGGAAATCCCCATCTAAAAATGTAGCTCAATTTGTTAATGGCCACTAGATCAGTGATTCCTAGACACCTCCTCCTAACGGTCTCGGAATGGTATCAGGAAATCCTCTTCATTTGCAGCATGGAAGAGTTGATGGCGGACTCTCTAGGCCGCGATGACAAATACGTTGCGACCTGGAGACCCTGGCTGGCGTTCCTTGAAACCCCCCTTTATAGAGAGGGATAGCGCCCTGAACCCCTCCCCTGACGTAGATCTCTTCTCTGGACTCGATCCCTGTTGATGCCAAAAATCGGAATCTGATCGGGACCGGGGAGATGGTGGTACGATAAGCGAGTATGATAGCGAGAAACCGACATGGCAGGTCGGTTTCTCGCTTTCACTTGCCTCTCTCTACCCTCCCTTCTGTCTTTCCTGTATCCTCCTCACTCACCCCCTACCTCCTCCCCGTTTTTCCAGTCTCACTCCACCTCTCTTCTTCTCCCCCCCCCCTACCTTCTTTCCCCCCGCTATATTTCTTTTATTGCCCTTCCTCTTACCCTACTTGACGGTTCTCCGGTGCAGCGGTTAGAATTAACCTATTCTTGCTCCTCTATTCGACCTGTCTGCCCATGTACACTGATTGAGATTGTATTATACCACGATTTTCATCTTTCTTATGTACAACACTGATACTACCTGAGCAAGTTTATTTATTTCTTTAGATTTCTTCCACTGCGCTGGATTTACCATTTTGTGGTTTGTATTTCCTTTTGTTTATTACATTAAAATTTTCTTGAATATAAAAAAAAAACAAG
>NW_026610897.1:115000-137500 GCF_029499605.1 Hyla sarda
ATTGCACTATTAATTATTGCACTGTCCACAGTCTCTTATTGCACTATTGATTATTGCACTGTCCACAGTCTATTATTGCACTATTAATTATTGCACTGTCCACAGTCTATTATTGCACTATTAATTATTGCACTGTCCACAGTCTCTTATTACACTATTAATTATTGCACTGTCCACAGTCTCTTATTACACTATTAATTATTGCACTGTCCACAGTCTCTTATTACACTATTAATTATTGCACTGTCCACAGTCTCTTATTACACTATTAATTATTGCACTATCCACAGTCTATTATTGCACTATTAATTATTGCACTGTCCACAGTCTATTATTGCATTATTAATTATTGCACTATCCACAGTCTATTATTGCACTATTAATTATTGCACTGTCCACAGTCTCTTATTGCACTATTAATTATTGCACTGTCCACAGTCTCTTATTGCACTATTAATTATTGCACAGTCCACAGTCTCTTATTGCACTATTAATTATTGCACTGTCCACAGTCTCTTATTGCACTATTAATTATTGCACTGTCCACAGTCTATTATTGCATTATTAATTATTGCACTGTCCACAGTCTCTTATTGCACTATTAATTATTGCACTGTCCACAGTCTATTATTGCATTAATAATTATTGCACTGTCCACAGTCTATTATTACACTATTAATTATTGCACTGTCCACAGTCTATTATTGCATTATTAATTATTGCACAGTCCACAGTCTCTTATTACACTATTAATTATTGCACTGTCCACAGTCTATTATTGCACTATTAATTATTGCACTGTCCACAGTCTCTTATTACACTATTAATTATTGCACTGTCAACAGTCCCTTATTGCATTATTAATTATTGCACTGTCCACAGTCTCTTATTGCATTATTAATTATTGCACTGTCCACAGTCTCTTATTACACTATTAATTATTGCACATGCCACTTAGCTTTCTTTCTTCCTTTAGGAGATAAGGTGCGTCTTTTATATCCTTGGAGCTTGAGTGTGCATATTAAGCCGATCCTATGCCGATCCTACGCGTTTCCTCTGTGCGATTCCTCAGGGACCTTGTTGCGGCTTTTAAAATCTTGGCTTGCATCCTTTTGTGTAAGCGGCTCCTTTCATGTGTGTTTGCGAAACAAAAGGAGTAATTTACCTCCTAACCTGCACATGTCCACTAAATTATGTGGGCAAAACTTTTAGAAACTTCAGACGAAGGCTCCAAGAACATGGAGGGGATATAGTGCACATGCGAGACACCCCGGTAGCAAACCACTTTGCCTCCCATCACCAAAGTGATGTACAAGGTCTCCAGGCACAGATCATTGAAGTTATACCCTCACCAAATAGAGGAGGAGACTGGGATAACATGCTCCTTCATAGAGAAGCTGTTACGCCGAGCGCTCCGGGTCCCCGCTCCTCCCCGGAGCGCTCGCTACACTCCTCTCACTGCAGCGCTCCGGGCCCGGGGCGCTGCGATACCGCCTCTGGCCGGGATGCGATTCGCGATGCGGGTAGCGCCCGCTCGCGATGCGCACCCCGGCTCCCGTACCTGACTCGCTCTCCGTCAGTTCTGTCCCGGCGCGCGCGGCCCCGCTCCCTAGGGCGCGCGCGCGCCGGGTCTCTGCGATTTAAAGGGCCACTGCGCCGCTGATTGGCGCAGTGGTTCCAATTAGTGTTTACACCTGTGCACTTCCCTATATCACCTCACTTCCCCTTCACTCCCTCGCCGGATCTTGTTGCCTTAGTGCCAGTGAAAGCGTTTCCTTGTGTGTTCCTAGCCTGTGTTCCAGACCTCCTGCCGTTGCCCCTGACTACGATCCTTGCTGCCTGCCCCGACCTTCTGCTACGTCCGACCTTGCTTCTGTCTACTCCCTTGTACCGCGCCTATCTTCAGCAGCCAGAGAGGTTGAGCCGTTGCTAGGGGATACGACCTGGTCACTACCGCCGCAGCAAGACCATCCCGCTTTGCGGCGGGCTCTGGTGAAAACCAGTAGTGACTTAGAACCGATCCTCTAGCACGGTCCACGCCAATCCCTCTCTGGCACAGAGGATCCACTACCTGCCAGCCGGCATCGTGACAGTAGATCCGGCCATGGATCCCGCTGAAGTTCCTCTGCCAGTTGTCGCTGACCTCACCACGGTGGTCGCCCAGCAGTCACAACAGATTGCGCAACAAGGCCAACAGCTGTCTCAACTGACTGTTATGCTACAACAGTTACTACCACAGCTCCAGCAACCATCTCCTCCGCCAGCTCCTGTACCTCCTCCGCAGCGAGTGGCCGCTTCTGGACTACGACTATCCTTGCCGGATAAATTTGATGGGGACTCTAAGCTTTGCCGTGGCTTCCTTTCCCAATGTTCATTACACTTGGAGATGATGTCGGACCAGTTCCCCACTGAAAGGTCTAAGGTGGCTTTCGTAGTCAGCCTGCTGTCTGGAAAAGCCCTGGCTTGGGCCACACCGCTCTGGGACCGCAATGACCCCGTCACTGCCTCTGTACACTCCTTCTTCTCGGAAATTCGAAGTGTCTTTGAGGAACCTGCCCGAGCCTCTTCTGCTGAGACTGCCCTGTTGAACCTGGTCCAGGGTAATTCTTCCGTTGGCGAGTATGCCGTACAATTCCGTACTCTTGCTTCTGAGTTATCCTGGAACAATGAGGCCCTCTGCGCGACCTTTAAAAAAGGCCTATCCAGCAACATTAAAGATGTTCTGGCCGCACGAGAAATGCCTGCTAATCTTCATGAACTTATTCACCTAGCCACTCGCATTGACATGCGTTTTTCCGAAAGGCGTCAGGAGCTCCGCCAAGATATGGACTCTGTTCGCACGAGGCGTTTCTTCTCCTCGGCTCCTCTCTCCTCTGGTTCCCTGCAATCTGTTCCTGTGCCTCCCGCCGTGGAGGCTATGCAGGTCGACCGGTCTCGCCTGACATCTCAAGAGAGGACACGACGCCGCATGGAGAACCTCTGCCTGTACTGTGCTAGTACCGAACACTTCCTGAGGGATTGTCCTATCCGCCCTCCCCGCCTGGAAAGATGTACCCTGACTCCGCACAAAGGTGAGACAATCCTTGATGTCCACTCTGCTTCTCCACGTCTCACTGTGCCTGTGCGGATGTCTGCCTCTGCCGTCTCCTTCTCTTCTGTGGCCTTCTTAGACTCTGGATCTGCAGGAAATTTTATTTTGGCCTCTCTCGTCAACAGGTTCAACATCCCAGTGACCAGTCTCACCAGACCCCTTTACATCAATTGTATAAACAATGAAAGATTGGACTGTTCCATACGTTTCCGCACGGAGCCCCTTCTAATGAGCATCGGATCTCATCACGAGAGGATTGAACTTTTGGTCCTCCCCAATTGCACCTCGGAAATTCTCCTTGGACTTCCCTGGCTTCAACTTCATTCCCCAACCCTGGATTGGTCCACTGGGGAGATCAAGAGTTGGGGGCCCTCTTGTTCCAAGGACTGTCTAAAACCGGTTCCCAGTAACCCTTGCCGTAACTCTGTGCTTCCTCCAGTAACCGGTCTCCCTAAGGCCTATATGGACTTCGCGGATGTTTTCTGCAAAAAACAAGCGGAGACTCTACCTCCTCACAGGCCTTATGACTGTCCTATCGACCTCCTCCCGGGCACTACTCCACCCCGGGGCAGAATTTATCCTCTCTCTGCCCCAGAGACTCTTGCCATGTCTGAATACGTCCAGGAGAATCTAAAAAAGGGCTTTATCCGTAAATCCTCCTCTCCTGCCGGAGCCGGATTTTTCTTTGTGTCCAAAAAAGATGGCTCTCTACGTCCTTGCATTGACTACCGCGGACTTAATAAAATCACGGTTAAGAACCGCTACCCCTTACCCCTCATCTCTGAACTCTTTGATCGCCTCCAAGGTGCCCACATCTTTACTAAATTGGACTTAAGAGGCGCCTATAACCTCATCCGCATCAGAGAGGGGGATGAGTGGAAAACAGCATTTAACACCAGAGATGGACACTTTGAGTATCTGGTCATGCCCTTTGGCCTGTGCAACGCCCCTGCTGTCTTCCAAGACTTTGTTAATGAAATTTTTCGTGATCTGTTATACTCCTGTGTTGTTGTATATCTTGATGATATCCTAATTTTTTCGGCCAATCTAGAAGAACACCGCCAGCATGTCCGTATGGTTCTTCAGAGACTTCGTGACAATCAACTCTATGCTAAAATTGAGAAATGTCTGTTTGAATGCCAATCTCTTCCTTTTCTAGGATACTTGGTCTCTGGCCAGGGACTACAAATGGATCCAGATAAACTCTCTGCCGTCTTAGATTGGCCACGCCCCTCCGGACTCCGTGCCATCCAACGTTTTTTGGGGTTCGCCAATTATTACAGGCAATTTATTCCACATTTTTCTACCATTGTGGCTCCTATTGTGGCTTTAACCAAAAAAAATGCCGATCCCAAGTCTTGGCCTCCTCAAGCGGAAGACGCCTTTAAACGACTCAAGTCCGCCTTCTCTTCGGCCCCCGTGCTCTCCAGACCTGACCCATCTAAACCCTTCCTATTGGAGGTTGATGCCTCCTCAGTGGGAGCTGGAGCTGTCCTTCTACAAAAAAACTCTTCCGGGCATGCTGTTACTTGTGGGTTTTTTTCTAGGACCTTCTCTCCGGCGGAGAGGAACTACTCCATCGGGGATCGAGAGCTTCTAGCCATTAAATTAGCACTTGAGGAATGGAGGCATCTGCTGGAGGGATCAAGATTTCCAGTTATTATTTACACCGATCACAAGAACCTCTCATACCTCGAGTCTGCCCAATGGCTGAATCCTCGTCAGGCCAGGTGGTCTCTGTTCTTTGCCCGATTTAATTTTGAAATTCACTTTCGGCCTGCTGATAAGAACATTAGGGCCGATGCTCTCTCTCGTTCCTCAGATGCTTCTGAAATTGAACTCTCTCCTCAACACATCATTCCTCCTGACTGCCTGATTTCCACTTCTCCAGCCTCCATCAGGCAAACTCCACCAGGAAAGACCTTTGTCTCTCCACGCCAACGCCTCGGAATCCTCAAATGGGGTCACTCCTCCCATCTCGCAGGTCATGCGGGCATCAAGAAATCTGTGCAACTCATCTCTCGCTTCTATTGGTGGCCGACTCTAGAGACTGATGTGGTGGACTTTGTGCGAGCCTGCACTATCTGTGCCCGGGATAAGACTCCTCGCCAGAAGCCTGCTGGTTTTCTTCTTCCTCTGCCTGTTCCCGAACAGCCTTGGTCTCTGATTGGTATGGATTTTATTACTGACTTACCCCCATCCCATGGCAACACTGTTATTTGGGTGGTCGTTGATCGATTCTCCAAAATGGCACATTTCATCCCTCTTCCTGGTCTTCCTTCAGCGCCTCAGTTGGCTAAACAATTTTTTGTACACATTTTTCGTCTTCACGGCTTGCCTACGCAGATCGTCTCGGATAGAGGCGTCCAATTTGTGTCTAAATTCTGGAGGGCTCTCTGTAAACAACTCAAGATTAAATTAAATTTTTCTTCTGCATACCATCCTCAATCCAATGGACAAGTAGAAAGAATTAACCAGATCTTGGGTGACTATTTACGACATTTTGTTTCCTCCCGCCAGGATGACTGGGCAGATCTTCTACCTTGGGCCGAATTCTCGTATAATTTCAGAATCTCTGAATCTTCCTCCAAATCCCCGTTTTTCGTGGTGTACGGCCGTCACCCTCTTCCCCCCCTCCCTACCCCCTTGCCCTCTGGTCTGCCCGCTGTGGATGAAATTTCTCGTGATCTCTCCATCATATGGAGAGAGACCCAAAATTCTCTCTTACAGGCTTCTTCACGCATGAAGAGATTCGCGGATAAGAAAAGAAGAGCTCCTCCCATTTTTTCCCCTGGAGACAAGGTATGGCTCTCCGCTAAATATGTCCGCTTCCGTGTCCCTAGCTATAAGTTGGGACCACGCTATCTTGGTCCTTTCAAGATTTTGCGCCAGATTAATCCTGTCTCTTACAAACTTCTTCTTCCTCCTTCTCTTCGTATTCCTAATGCCTTTCATGTTTCTCTTCTTAAACCACTTATCATTAACCGTTTCTCTCCCAAATCTGTTCCCCCCACTCCTGTCTCCGGCTCCTCGGACATCTTCTCCGTCAAGGAAATTTTGGCATCTAAAAAGGTCAGAGGGAAAACCTTCTTTTTAGTGGATTGGGAGGGTTGTGGTCCTGAAGAGAGGTCCTGGGAACCTGAGGACAATATCCTGGACAAAAGTCTGGTCCTCAGGTTCTCAGGCTCCAAGAAGAGGGGGAGACCCAAGGGGGGGGGTACTGTTACGCCGAGCGCTCCGGGTCCCCGCTCCTCCCCGGAGCGCTCGCTACACTCCTCTCACTGCAGCGCTCCGGGCCCGGGGCGCTGCGATACCGCCTCTGGCCGGGATGCGATTCGCGATGCGGGTAGCGCCCGCTCGCGATGCGCACCCCGGCTCCCGTACCTGACTCGCTCTCCGTCAGTTCTGTCCCGGCGCGCGCGGCCCCGCTCCCTAGGGCGCGCGCGCGCCGGGTCTCTGCGATTTAAAGGGCCACTGCGCCGCTGATTGGCGCAGTGGTTCCAATTAGTGTTTACACCTGTGCACTTCCCTATATCACCTCACTTCCCCTTCACTCCCTCGCCGGATCTTGTTGCCTTAGTGCCAGTGAAAGCGTTTCCTTGTGTGTTCCTAGCCTGTGTTCCAGACCTCCTGCCGTTGCCCCTGACTACGATCCTTGCTGCCTGCCCCGACCTTCTGCTACGTCCGACCTTGCTTCTGTCTACTCCCTTGTACCGCGCCTATCTTCAGCAGCCAGAGAGGTTGAGCCGTTGCTAGGGGATACGACCTGGTCACTACCGCCGCAGCAAGACCATCCCGCTTTGCGGCGGGCTCTGGTGAAAACCAGTAGTGACTTAGAACCGATCCTCTAGCACGGTCCACGCCAATCCCTCTCTGGCACAGAGGATCCACTACCTGCCAGCCGGCATCGTGACAGAAGCCTTCTGGACCTTCACTTTGGAAGCGGTAAAACCGGAGGGTTAAATGACTTTATATCCTACGCGTGTTTCATCAAATAATACAACCTACAGCTGTTTACAAAAATATCAGCAAAACAACATCAAAAAACTGAATACAACAGTAGTCAACATCTATAAATATACGACAAAAACAAATAATACAAGTAACGGAAACATAAGAACACGCAATCCAGTAATAAAAGAGTTAAAATACAGCTGGAACGCAAGAAAAGCGACCTGTCCACTGACTGTCCAGAGCTCAGAACGAGGGCTGAACACCTGAGTATAGAAGACACTCCCCTCCCAGCCATACCTGTGAGAGTCCAGCCACGGCAATAGAGAGCGCAGGTTCTATGCGCAAGCTGGAGATTGGCGGACCAGAGTAATAGGCGGAGCGAAGGAGGAGTTATTAGATATAAAGCACGGCGGGAAAATCAAATGGAGTACGGCCGGCATCAGAGCCGCACACATGAAAGGAGCCGCTTACACAAAAGGATGCAAGCCAAGATTTGAAAAGCCGCAACAAGGTCCCTGAGGAATCGCACAGAGGAAACGCGTAGGATCGGCATAGGATCGGCTTAATATGCACACTCAAGCTCCAAGGATATAAAAGACGCACCTTATCTCCTAAAGGAAGAAGAAAAGCTAAGTGGCATGTGCAATAATTAATAAGTGTAATAAGAGACTGTGGACAGTGCAATAATTAATAGTGCAATAAGAGACTGTGGACAGTGCAATAATTAATAGTGCAATAAGAGACTGTGGACAGTGCAATAATTAATAGTGCAATAAGAGACTGTGGACAGTGCAATAATTAATAAGTGTAATAAGAGACTGTGGACAGTGCAATAATTAATAGTGCAATAAGAGACTGTGGACAGTGCAATAATTAATAAGTGTAATAAGAGACTGTGGGCAGTGCAATAATTAATAAGTGTAATAAGAGACTGTGGACAGTGCAATAATTAATAGTGCAATAAGAGACTGTGGACAGTGCAATAATTAATAGTGCAATAATAGACTGTGGACAGTGCAATAATTAATAAGTGTAATAAGAGACTGTGGACAGTGCAATAATTAATAGTGCAATAAGAGACTGTGGACAGTGCAATAATTAATAAGTGTAATAAGAGACTGTGGACAGTGCAATAATTAATAAGTGTAATAAGAGACTGTGGACAGTGCAATAATTAATAAGTGCAATAAGAGACTGTGGACAGTGCAATAATTAATAAGTGCAATAATAGACTGTGGACAGTGCAATAATTAATAGTGCAATAAGAGACTGTGGACAGTGCAATAATTAATAGTGTAATAATAGACTGTGGACAGTGCAATAATTAATAGTGCAATAAGAGACTGTGGACAGTGCAATAATTAATAGTGTAATAAGAGACTGTGGACAGTGCAATAATTAATAAGTGCAATAATAGACTGTGGACAGTGCAATAATTAATAGTGTAATAAGAGACTGTGGACAGTGTAATAATTAATAGTGTAATAAGAGACTGTGGACAGTGCAATAATTAATAAGTGCAATAATAGACTGTGGACAGTGCAATAATTAATAGTGCAATAATAGACTGTGGACAGTGCAATAATTAATAGTGTAATAAGAGACTGTGGACAGTGTAATAATTAATAGTGTAATAAAAGACTGTGGACAGTGCAATAATTAATAGTGCAATAAGAGACTGTGGACAGTGCAATAATTAATAGTGCAATAAGAGACTGTGGACAGTGCAATAATTAATAGTGTAATAATAGACTGTGAACAGTGCAATAATTAATAGTGCAATAATAGACTGTGGACAGTGCAATAATTAATAGTGTAATAAGAGACTGTGGACAGTGCAATAATTAATAGTGTAATAAGAGACTGTGGACAGTGCAATAATTAATAGTGCAATAAGAGACTGTGGACAGTGCAATAATTAATAGTGTAATAAGAGACTGTGGACAGTGCAATAATTAATAGTGCAATAATAGACTGTGGACAGTGCAATAATTAATAGTGCAATAAGAGACTGTGGACAGTGCAATAATTAATAGTGCAATAATAGACTGTGGACAGTGCAATAATTAATAGTGTAATAATAGACTGTGAACAGTGCAATAATTAATAGTGCAATAATAGACTGTGGACAGTGCAATAATTAATAGTGCAATAAGAGACTGTGGACAGTGCAATAATTAATAGTGTAATAAGAGACTGTGGACAGTGCAATAATTAATAGTGCAATAAGAGACTGTGGACAGTGCAATAATTAATAGTGCAATAATAGACTGTGGACAGTGCAATAATTAATAGTGCAATAAGAGACTGTGGACAGTGCAATAATTAATAGTGTAATAATAGACTGTGGACAGTGCAATAATTAATAGTGCAATAAGAGACTGTGGACAGTGCAATAATTAATAGTGCAATAATAGACTGTGGACAGTGCAATAATTAATAATGCAATAATAGACTGTGGACAGTGCAATAATTAATAATGCAATAATAGACTGCGGACAGTGCAATAATTAATAGTGCAATAAGAGACTGTGGACAGTGCAATAATTAATAGTGCAATAAGAGACTGTGGACAGTGCAATAATTAATAGTGCAATAATAGACTGTGGACAGTGCAATAATTAATAGTGCAATAAGAGACTGTGGACAGTGCAATAATTAATAGTGCAATAAGAGACTGTGGACAGTGCAATAATTAATAGTGTAATAAGAGACTGTGGACAGTGCAATAATTAATAGTGCAATAAGAGACTGTGGACAGTGCAATAATTAATAGTGCAATAAGAGACTGTGGACAGTGCAATAATTAATAGTGCAATAAGAGACTGTGGACAGTGCAATAATTAATAGTGCAATAAGAGACTGTGGACAGTGCAATAACATTTCAATGCTATGAGTAAATGAGGACAGTATACGCAATGTACTCACTAAAATAAGCACCACACTAATGGATACACTAATGGATACACTAATGGATACACTAATGGATACACTAATGGATACACTGATGGATACACTAATGGATACACTAATGGATACACTAATGGATACACTGATGGATACACTAATGGATACACTAATGGATACACTAATGGATACACTGATGGATACACTAATGGATACACCAATGGATACACTAATGGATACACTAATGGATACACTAATGGATACACTAATGGATACACTAATGGATACACTGATGGATACACTAATGGATACACTAATGGATACACTAATGGATACACTAATGGATACACTAATGGATACACTGATGGATACACTAATGGATACACTGATGGATACACTAATGGATACACTAATGGATACACTAATGGATACACTGATGGATACACTAATGGATACACTAATGGATACACTGATGGATACACTAATGGATACACTAATGGATACACTAATGGATACACTAATGGATACACTAATGGATACACTAATGGATACACTGATGGATACACTAATGGATACACTGATGGATACACTAATGGATACACTAATGGATACACTGATGGATACACTAATGGATACACTAATGGATACACTAATGGATACACTAATGGATACACTAATGGATACACTGATGGATACACTGATTGCCAAAGTTAAGAAGACATTTTGCACATAGTCACTTTTGCAACTAAACTGTGCACAGCAACAAAACGCAGGATATACGCACAGTCTGAACACTGCCTGACATTATACAATAGAAGACAGAAGTAAGATACAGGTCTCTTTACAGTAATTGTGTCTAAGGCTAGAAGAAGGCGGCTAAGGTGCGATCTACAGAATATATACACCCGACAAGGGTTCAGAATTGTAATAATAAAGCATTTTTAAAAGGTTCCCTGTTCGTCAGTCTATATTAAAACCTGGGAGACCTCCAAACTTAAAATAACGGGCAAACCGATCAGTGATATTATAAACCCCCCCTTTTTTTGTAATAAGGGAATGGCTAAACTATTATCTGGTAAAGTGGACAATAAAAGGTGGCTAGAAGATATACAAGACGTGTTCTCAGAAAAGGAAGTCAGTTTTTGCAGCCAGACCATCTCAATAAAATCTGCCTTTAAAAATGTAACTAAGTTGTACAAAGACCATGTGAGATCTAACTGGGAAATTTACAGCTTGGAAAATTATTTACAACATAAAATAGTCCCAAGGGGTCTCCGGATTCCCCTAGTACCCTCACCAAGAATTCAGACTCCACATGTGAAAGAACGGTGGGAAAAGGAAGCAACAGAGAGCTCACTAAAATGAATGCAGATCCTGCTAGAAGAGGAGAGAATCCAACTAGAGACTGTAACGATTAACCTCAATAAAGCCATAGAACAGATCAATACATTTAAAACAGATCCAACCTTCCCTAAAAAAGAGCAGATATTGGAAGAAACTATTTCTAAATTTGTGGCATTTCTAAAAGAAAGGAAACATTTACAATTTAAAAGAGATTTACAGGACTTTAAAAACAAGCAGGAATATGACATTCTAAAACAGACACAAGTAGCATCTCAGGAAACAGATATATCCTCATCGGAGTGCGAAGAAAGTGAATCTGAGAAGACGGGAGGATATCACAACTACAATTATAATTACAGAGGGAATAACAGAGGCAAGAGGCAGACCCAGGGGCAGGGGATCAGGAAGAGGTAGACCCAGGGGCTCCAGAAGAAGGGGAGGTTTTTAGAGAAAACCCCGAGCATGAACAATTACCTGCTCAGGAGTGCACCCTAAAAATACAAGAAACACAACCCACTCAAATTAATGAAGCTGAATTACAAATTATCAATTTAACCCCAAAAATACTGAGTCCAGCAGAGATGAACCTCCTGGCAGGAGGACTGTCATATGTGCCCACAGTGAAGTTTAGTTCATTTTCATGGGCCAGAGATGTAAGTCTTTATGCCAGAAAGCTCAAATGGCGAAAATACTTCCATATAAAAGATATGAGATTGGGGCATGATTTGGGAATTGATCAGGAAGACCTGTCACTCTTTAGGGACCTGGACAGTCTCTCTAGGGAGAACAGTGAGGGAATAGAAGGGGAAGGCCCATTTACACAACTAAATAAAAAAAGTAAAAAACCACCCCCAGTAGGAGACTATTCTAATATTGATATATTTGTAGGATTGGTTACAAAAGAATTAAAAATGTTTAGAGGAGAAAACAATTAAAGACCAAAACCTCACCGGGGCCGAGAGACAAGCATTAAAAACATTGGCAGATGATTCCTCCCTGGTCATCAAACCCTCTGACAAAGGAGGAAACATTGTTCTGATGACCAGGGAGGAATATAAGAAGATGTGTCTTGAAATCATAAATAATAAAGACTGCTACAAAAAACTGAAAATAGATCCAACTAGAGAATTTTTAGGGGATCTTATGTGCATTTTGGAAGAGGGGCGAAGTTTAAACCTCCTGAGCAAAGTAGAATTTGATTATATCAAACTGATCACACCAAAAACTGCGTGTTTTTATTCAGTCCCTAAAATCCACAAGGGGTACCCCCCGTTACGGGGGAGACCCATAGTATCGGGAATTGGGAACATAACAGAAGGTGCAAGCCAGTATGTGGACAGTGTATTACGCCCGTTCGTGTACGCGCTGCCTTCATATGTCCGCGACACAACCGACGTATTAAAAAGACTCGAGGATGTAAAATTAGAAGAGGGGGTGCTGTTGGCCGCCCTGGATGTTGAGGCTCTGTACTCCTCCATCCCCCATGATAAGGGGCTGGAGGCAGTAGAGTTCTTCCTCAAATCAAGGGGGAATCAATATGTCCCTCATAACAAATTGGCAATGGCACTATTGAAATTTGTTCTAACAAAGAATTATTTTCAATTTGAAGGAGAGTCCTTCCACCAAAGCCGAGGTACAGCGATGGGGAGCCCCTGCGCCCCCAGTTACGCAAACCTGTACCTCGGCTGGTGGGAGGACCAAGTGGTCTTTAGTGACAGGATGTCGTCATGGACTAGCCACATAATATTGTGGCTTAGATTCATTGACGACATCTTGATCATTTGGTCGTCCACCAAAGAAAAATTTGAGACCTTTGTGAGGGAACTCAATGTTAATCAGTTTGGACTTAGGTTCACGAGTTCCATCAGTTCTGAAAGTATGGTATTCCTAGATCTAAAAATTTGGGTTACAGAAGACAGAAATGTACAAACTACTGTGTTCCGTAAAGAAACAGCCACTAATTCCCTGCTTCGGTGGGACAGCTGCCACCCACGCCCACTGAAGCAGGGAATCCCAACGGGCCAGTACCTCCGTATTAGGAGAAATTGTTCCACCCTGGATGAATTTATAAGTAAAGCAGGTGAGCTTCGCACCAGACTCAGGAATAGGGGATACCCCAACAAAATAATAAAAAGAGCTTATCATAGAGCACTGAAAGCAAATAGGTCTTCACTTCTGACCCCAAAGAAAAAAGACTGGAAAGAAGAAAAAGAAATATCCAGAATAATAGGGGTATACGATGACAAAGCTAGAGAGATAAAACAAATCCTCAGCAAATATTGGGGCATATTAAGGCTGGATGATACTTTAAAAGAACTGATCCCTAGTGAACCTCACATCACATACAAAAGAGGATGTAATCTAAAGGACAAACTGGTCCATAGCAACTTTGAGAGAATCCCCAGAGAGGGATGGCTTACATCGAAACCAAACGGAACATTCCAATGTGGTAAATGTACAATGTGCCGATATATTAAAAAAGGAAGTAATTTTAGTAGTGCGGTAACAAAAAAGGAATATCAGATCAAACACTTCGCCAATTGCGAAACAAAGGGGGTGATTTACCTCCTAACCTGCACATGTCCACTAAATTATGTGGGCAAAACTTTTAGAAACTTCAGACGAAGGCTCCAAGAACATGGAGGGGATATAGTGCACATGCGAGACACCCCGGTAGCAAACCACTTTGCCTCCCATCACCAAAGTGATGTACAAGGTCTCCAGGCACAGATCATTGAAGTTATACCCTCACCAAATAGAGGAGGAGATTGGGATAACATGCTCCTTCATAGAGAAGCCTTCTGGACCTTCACTTTGGAAGTGGTAAAACCGGAGGGTTAAATGACTTTATATCCTACGCGTGTTTCATCAAATAATACAACCTACAGCTGTTTACAAAAATATCAGCAAAACAACAAAAAACTGAATACAACAGTAGTCAACATCTATAAATATACGACAAAAACAAATAATACAAGTAACGGAAACATAAGAACACGCAATCCAGTAATAAAAGAGTTAAAATACAGCTGGAACGCAAGAAAAGCTACCTGTCCACTGACTGTCCAGAGCTCAGAACGAGGGCTGAACAGCACACCTGAGTATAGAAGACACTCCCCTCCCAGCCATACCTGTGAGAGTCCAGCCACGGCAATAGAGAGCGCAGGTTCTATGCGCAAGCTGGAGATTGGCGGACCAGAGTAATAGGCGGAGCGAAGGAGGAGTTATTAGATATAAAGCACGGCGGGAAAATCAAATGGAGTACGGCCGGCATCAGAGCCGCACACATGAAAGGAGCCGCTTACACAAAAGGATGCTGTCACGATTCGGCTTCCAGGTAGTGGATCCTCTGTGTCAGCGAGGGATTGGCGTGGACCGTGCTAGTGGACCGGTTCTAAGAGGCTACTGGTATTCACCAGAGCCCGCCGCAAAGCGGGATGGTCTTGCTGCGGCAGTAGCAACCAGGTCGTATCCACTAGCAACGGCTCTACCTCGCTGACTGCTGAGAAGGCGTGGGACAGAAGGACTAGGCAGAGGCAAGGTCAGACGTAGCAGAAGGTCGGGGGCAGGCGGCAAGGTTCGTAGTCAGGGTGGATAGCAGAAGTTCAGGTACACAGGCTTTGGACACACTAAACGCTTTCACTGGCACAAGGCAACAAGATCCGGCCAGGGAGTGCATGGGAGGAGGTCAGATATAGTCTGGAGCAGGTGGAAGCCAATTAAGCTAATTGGGCCAGGCACCAATCATTGGTGCACTGGCCCTTTAAGTCTCAGAGAGCTGGCGCGCGCGCGCCCTAGAGAGCAGAGCCGCGCGCGCCAGCACATGACAGCAGGGGACCGGGATGGGTAAGTGACCTGGGATGCGATTCGCGAGCGGGCGCGTCCCGCTGTGCGAATCGCATCCCCAACGGCCATGACAGTGCAGCGCTCCCGGTCAGCGGGACTGACCGGGGCGCTGCAGGGAGAAAGACGCCGTGAGCGCTCCGGGGAGGAGCGGGGACCCGGAGCGCTAGGCGTAACAGTACCCCCCCCCCTTAGGTCTCCCCTTCTCTTTGTCCGGTAACTGCCTCCCCTGGGATGAGGACACCGGGAAAGAATGGAGGGTTTCCTCAACGGCAGGCAGTACAGCAGGAGTGGGAATGGGGAGGGAGGGCAGAGGGCGAGGCCTGGCACGGGGCAGTGTGACACCAGGACGGGGGCCATGGGGAGGCACAGAGGCTTGCCTGACGGGACTGGGAGGGGGGGAGAGGCACTTCCTGTGGCAGGCAGAGTCCCAGTTCCTGATCTCCCCGGTGGTCCAATCAATGGTGGGGGAATGAAGCCGGAGCCAAGGCAGACCGAGGAGGACCTCAGAGGTACAGTTGGGGAGAATGAAGAACTCAATCCTCTCAAGGTGGGGTCCAATAGACATGAGGAGGGGCTCTGTGCGGTAACGCACGGTGCAGTCCAATCTGGCTCCGTTGACCGCGGAAATGTAGAGCGGCTTGACGAGACGGGTCACCGGGATGCTGAATTTATTAACAAACGACTCCAAAATAAAATTTCCAGAGGCACCGGAGTCCAAGCAGGCCACGGCTGAGAGGGAGGAGTTGGCTGAAGAAGAAATCCGCACGGGTACCGTGAGACGTGGAGGAGCAGACTTGGAACCAAGAGACGCCACACCCACGTGAGCTGGGTGCGTGCGTGCGTTTCCCAGGCGTGGAGGACGGATAGGGCAATCCACCAAGAAATGCTCGGTACTGGCACAGTAAAGACAGAGATTTTCTTCTCTATGGCGATTCCTCTCTTCCTGGGTCAGGCGAGACCGATCCACTTGCATGGCCTCCTCGGCGGGAGGCCCAGGCGAAGACTGCAAAGGATGCTGTGGGAGAGGTGCCCAGAGATCTAAGTCTTTTTCCTGGCGGAGCTCTTGGTGTCGCTCAGAAAAACGCATGTCAATGCGGGTAGCCAAATGGATGAGTTCTTGGAGGTTGGCAGGAATCTCTCGTGCGGCCAGCACATCCTTGATGCGACTGGATAGGCCTTTTTTAAAGGTCGCGCAGAGAGCCTCATTATTCCAGGATAGTTCAGAAGCAAAAGTACGGAATTGTATGGCGTACTCGCCAACGGAAGAATTACCCTGGACCAGGTTCAACAGGGCAGTCTCGGCAGAAGAAGCTCGGGCTGGCTCCTCGAAGACACTCCGGAGTTCAGCGAAGAAGGCCTGGACTGTGGCTGTGGCAGGATCATTGCGGTCCCAGAGCGGTGTGGCCCAAGACAAGGCCTTTCCTGAAAGAAGGCTTACTACGAACGCCACCTTAGACCGTTCTGAAGGAAACAAGTCCGACAACATCTCCATATGCAGGGAACACTGAGACAAAAATCCACGGCAGAGTTTAGAGTCCCCATCAAATTTGTCCGGCAGGGACAAGCGGAGGTTAGGAGCAGCCACTCGCTGCGGAGGAGGTGCAGGAGCTGGCGGAGGAGATGGTTGCTGCTGTAGCAGAGGCAGAAGTTGCTGTAACATGGCGGTCAACTGCGACAGCTGCTGTCCTTGTTGGGCAATCTGCTGCGATTGCTGAGCGACCACCGTGGGAAGATCAGCGAGACTTGGCAGCGGCACCTCAGCGGGATCCATGGCCGGATCTACTGTCACGATTCGGCTTCCAGGTAGTGGATCCTCTGTGTCAGCGAGGGATTGGCGTGGACCGTGCTAGTGGACCGGTTCTAAGAGGCTACTGGTATTCACCAGAGCCCGCCGCAAAGCGGGATGGTCTTGCTGCGGCAGTAGCAACCAGGTCGTATCCACTAGCAACGGCTCAACCTCTCTGACTGCTGAGAAGGCGTGGGACAGAAGGACTAGGCAGAGGCAAGGTCAGACGTAGCAGAAGGTCGGGGGCAGGCGGCAAGGTTCGTAGTCAAGATGGGTAGCAGAAGTTCAGGTACACAGGCTTTGGACACACTAAACGCTTTCACTGGCACAAGGCAACAAGATCCGGCAAAGGAGTGCATGGGAGGAGGTCAGATAAAGGCAGGGAGCAGGTGGAAGCCAATTAGACTAATTGGGCCAGGCACCAATCATTGGTGCACTGGCCCTTTAAGTCTCAGAGAGCTGGCGCGCGCGCGCCCTAGAGAGCGGAGCCGCGCGCGCCAGCACATGACAGCAGGGGACCGGGACGGGTAAGTGACCTGGGATGCGATTCGCGAGCGGGCGCGTCCCGCTGTGCGAATCGCATCCCCAACGGCCATGACAGTGCAGCGCTCCCGGTCAGCGGGACTGACCGGGGCGCTGCAGGGAGAAAGACGCCGTGAGCGCTCCGGGGAGGAGCGGGGACCCGGAGCGCTAGGCGTAACAGATGCAAGCCAAGATTTTAAAAGCCGCAACAAGGTCCCTGAGGAATCGCACAGAGGAAACGCGTAGGATCGGCATAGGATCGGCTTAATATGCACACTCAAGCTCCAAGGATATAAAAGACGCACCTTATCTCCTAAAGGAAGAAAAAAAGCTAAGTGGCATGTGCAATAATTAATAGTGTAATAAGAGACTGTGGACAGTGCAATAATTAATAGTGCAATAAGAGACTGTGGACAGTGCAATAATTAATAGTGCAATAAGAGACTGTGGACAGTGCAATAATTAATAATGCAATAAGAGACTGTGGACAGTGCAATAATTAATAGTGCAATAATAGACTGTGGACAGTGCAATAATTAATAGTGCAATAAGAGACTGTGGACAGCGCAATAATTAATAGTGCAATAAGAGACTGTGGACAGTGCAATAATTAATAGTGTAATAATAGACTGTGGACAGTGCAATAATTAATAGTGCAATAAGAGACTGTGGACAGTGCAATAATTAATAGTGTAATAATAGACTGTGGACAGTGCAATAATTAATAGTGCAATAAGAGACTGGACAGTGCAATAATTAATAATGCAATAAGAGACTGTGGACAGTGCAATAATTAATAGTGCAATAAGAGACTGTGGACAGTGCAATAATTAATAAGTGCAATAAGAGACTGTGGACAGTGCAATAATTAATAGTGTAATAAGAGACTGTGGACAGTGCAATAATTAATAGTGTAATAAGAGACTGTGGACAGTGCAATAATTAATAGTGTAATAAGAGACTGTGGACAGTGCAATAATTAATAGTGTAATAAGAGACTGTGGACAGTGCAATAATTAATAGTGTAATAAGAGACTGTGGACAGTGCAATAATTAATAGTGCAATAAGAGACTGTGGACAGTGCAATAATTAATAGTGTAATAAGAGACTGTGGACAGTGCAATAATTAATAGTGCAATAAGAGACTGTGGACAGTGCAATAATTAATAGTGCAATAAGAGACTGTGGACAGTGCAATAATTAATAGTGTAATAAGAGACTGTGGACAGTGCAATAATCAATAAGTGTAATAATAGACTGTGGACAGTGCAATAATTAATAGTGCAATAAGAGACTGTGGACAGTGCAATAATTAATAGTGTAATAATAGACTGTGGACAGTGCAATAATTAATAGTGTAATAATAGACTGGTGTGGTGCTGTGCGGTTTCCGTTGCTGCCGTGGCGCCGTGTCTGCGGGGGGGTGCGGCCCATAGACTGGTTTGAGTGGCATTGGGGCCGCTCTGCCGGTGGTTCGTTTCCCCCTGTGGGCATTGGTGTTGCGGCGGTGGTGGTCGCCGCTCGGTGCTGCGCCATTTTATGCTAGGGACGTTAGGGACCCACTCTAAATAGGTGGCCTTGACGTGGCGAGTGGGCTTGTACTTTTTGATCAAAAATGTATAATAACAACCTGTTAGTTTTTGATATTATGCTGAGAAGCAATCAGATCATTATACAAGATTGTAGATGTGCGGCCATGTCTGTTTTCTACCCGAATTCACATAATAATAGACTGTGAACACTGCAATAATTAATAGTGCAATAAGAGACTGTGAACACTGCAATAATTAATAGTGCAATAAGAGACTGTGAACACTGCAATAATTAATAGTGCAATAAGAGACTGTGAACACTGCAATAATTAATAGTGTAATAAGAGACTGTGGACAGTGCAATAATTAATAGTGTAATAAGAGACTGTGAACACTGCAATAATTAATAGTGCAATAAGAGACTGTGGACAGTGCAATAATTAATAGTGTAATAAGAGACTGTGGACAGTGCAATAATTAATAGTGTAATAATAGACTGTGGACACTGCAATAATTAATAGTGTAATAAGAGACTGTGGACAGTGCAATAATTAATAAGTGCAATAAGAGACTGGACAGTGCAATAATTAATAGTGTAATAATAGACTGTGGACAGTGCAATAATTAATAGTGCAATAAGAGACTGTGGACAGTGCAATAATTAATAAGTGCAATAAGAGACTGTGGACAGTGCAATAATTAATAGTGCAATAATAGACTGTGGACAGTGCAATAATTAATAGTGCAATAATAGACTGTGGACAGTGCAATAATTAATAGTGTAATAATAGACTGTGGACAGTGCAATAAATAATAGTGCAATAAGAGACTGTGGACAGTGCAATAATTAATAAGTGCAATAATAGACTGTGGACTGTGCAATAATTAATAGTGCAATAATAGACTGTGGACAGTGCAATAATTAATAGTGCAATAAGAGACTGGACAGTGCAATAATTAATAAGTGCAATAATAGACTGTGGACAGTGCAATAATTAATAGTGCAATAAGAGACTGTGGACAGTGCAATAATTAATAGTGCAATAAGAGACTGGACAGTGCAATAATTAATAGTGTAATAAGAGACTGTGGACAGTGCAATAATTAATAGTGTAATAATAGACTGTGGACAGTGCAATAATTAATAGTGTAATAATAGACTGTGAACAGTGCAATAATTAATAGTGTAATAATAGACTGTGGACAGTGCAATAATTAATAGTGCAATAAGAGACTGGACAGTGCAATAATTAATAGTGCAATAAGAGACTGTGGACAGTGCAATAATTAATAGTGTAATAATAGACTGTGGACAGTGCAATAATTAATAGTGTAATAATAGACTGTGGACAGTGCAATAATTAATAGTGCAATAAGAGACTGGACAGTGCAATAATTAATAGTGCAATAATAGACTGTGGACAGTGCAATAATTAATAGTGCAATAAGAGACTGTGGACAGTGCAATAATTAATAGTGCAATAAGAGACTGGACAGTGCAATAATTAATAGTGCAATAAGAGACTGTGGACAGTGCAATAATTAATAGTGTAATAAGAGACTGTGGACAGTGCAATAATTAATAGTGTAATAATAGACTGTGGACAGTGCAATAATTAATAATGCAATAAGAGACTGGACAGTGCAATAATTAATAAGTGCAATAATAGACTGTGGACAGTGCAATAATTAATAGTGCAATAAGAGACTGTGGACAGTGCAATAATTAATAGTGCAATAAGAGACTGGACAGTGCAATAATTAATAAGTGCAATAATAGACTGTGGACAGTGCAATAATTAATAGTGTAATAAGAGACTGGACAGTGCAATAATTAATAATGCAATAAGAGACTGTGGACAGTGCAATAATTAATAGTGCAATAAGAGACTGGACAGTGCAATAATTAATAGTGCAATAAGAGACTGTGGACAGTGCAATAATTAATAGTGCAATAAGAGACTGTGGACAGTGCAATAATTAATAGTGCAATAAGAGACTGTGGACAGTGCAATAATTAATAGTGTAATAAGAGACTGTGGACAGTGCAATAATTAATAGTGTAATAAGAGGCTGTGGACAGTGTAATAATTAATAGTGTAATAAGAGACTGTGGACAGTGCAATAATTAATAGTGCAATAAGAGACTGTGGACAGTGCAATAATTAATAGTGCAATAAGAGACTGTGGACAGTGCAATAATTAATAGTGCAATAAGAGACTGTGGACAGTGCAATAATTAATAGTGTAATAAGAGACTGTGGACAGTGCAATAATTAATAGTGTAATAAGAGGCTGTGGACAGTGTAATAATTAATAGTGTAATAAGAGACTGTGGACAGTGCAATAATTAATAGTGCAATAAGAGACTGTGGACAGTGCAATAATTAATAGTGCAATAAGAGACTGTGGACAGTGCAATAATTAATAATGCAATAATAGACTGTGGACAGTGCAATAATTAATAATGCAATAATAGACTGCGGACAGTGCAATAATTAATAGTGCAATAAGAGACTGTGGACAGCGCAATAATTAATAGTGCAATAATAGACTGTGGACAGTGCAATAATCAATAGTGCAATAAGAGACTGTGGACAGTGCAATAATTAATAGTGCAATAAGAGACTGTGGACAGTGCAATAACATTTCAATGCTATGAGTAAATGAGGACAGTATACGCAATGTACTCACTAAAATAAGCACCACACTAATGGATACACTAATGGATACACTAATGGATACACTAATGGATACACTAATGGATACACTAATGGATACACTGATGGATACACTAATGGATACACTAATGGATACACTAATGGATACACTGATGGATACACTAATGGATACACTGATGGATACACTAATGGATACACTAATGGATACACTAATGGATACACTAATGGATACACTAATGGATACACTAATGGATACACTAATGGATACACTGATGGATACACTAATGGATACACTAATGGATACACTAATGGATACACTAATGGATACACTAATGGATACACTGATGGATACACTAATGGATACACTAATGGATACACTAATGGATACACTGATGGATACACTGATGGATACACTAATGGATACACTGATGGATACACTGATGGATACACTAATGGATACACTAATGGATACACTAATGGATACACTAATGGATACACTAATGGATACACTAATGGATACACTAATGGATACACTAATGGATACACTAATGGATACACTGATGGATACACTGATGGATACACTAATGGATACACTAATGGATACACTGATGGATACACTAATGGATACACTAATGGATACACTAATGGATACACTGATGGATACACTGATGGATACACTAATGGATACACTGATGGATACACTGATGGATACACTAATGGATACACTAATGGATACACTAATGGATACACTAATGGATACACTAATGGATACACTAATGGATACACTAATGGATACACTGATGGATACACTAATGGATACACTGATGGATACACTG